>NC_056741.1:1552277421-1552298625 GCF_019279795.1 Protopterus annectens
CCCAACCTGGACAAATGCAAAAACACAGCCTTGTGGCGACAGACAGATTAATCCTGGAATAAGGTTATTGATGCCATCGAATTTCCAAATGTGGATCATCAGTTTGATGTGTGGCATATGACCAAAAATTTGACTAAGAAAATCACTGAAGCTGGGAAAAGGAGAGGCAGCAGACTTACTGCAGTGGTGCCACAGTATTTCAAATCACCTGTGGTGGTGTGCTGAAACATGTGAAGGGATGCAGTAGTACTAGAGGAGAAATGGTTGTCGTTGCTCTACCATGTAACTGACCAACACAGTTGGGATGGTGGCAACAAGGTTTCTGTTGTGGACATGAAATGCCACTCATCGATGGAGACTAGACAAAGTGGTTGGAAGAAGATGATGCCTGTCACAGTGCATTGAAGAGAATTGTTGCTAACAAATTTCTCATTAAAGATTTGAAGATATCACCAAATTCTGCCATACTGGTGATCTTGAGGTGTTCCATGCATTACTATGCAAATATTGCCCCAAGTTTGAGCACTTTAGTTTTGCAGGAATGAAAGCAAGAATCATACTTGCCATCCTGGATCATAATGAGAACGCCCATCGTGAGCAAGCAGTGGTGAGATTCCTACAAAGAAGTCGGCAGCAAAGGGAGAGCTAAGGTATCGCGGTGTAAAAAGCAAAATAGGAGTGGGTAGCCAAACCAATATTTGAGAAAAGAAAGTTTGACTACATATATGACCTGATGCTGGAAGTTATAAAAGCTAAACGAGGGATCTTGGAAACGCAACCCATGTCTATACCTGACATACCAAAGAATATTGCTAAGTGTGAACGTCCCGAGAAGAGTATGGTGATTGCTAGACATATTTCACGATTCGGTGACTGTAGTAAACCTCCAGGTTGAAACAGCACATTTACTAATGTGGACTGGGTACTGAAGTGTGTCTGAAAGGGAGGTACAGGCTCCCATAGTCAGACACACTGACGTCCCGCTCACCAGACTGAGTAAGGAGAAGGTCTTAGTAAGCTGCCTGTCAGGCGCTAGAATCCGCCACATAACGCTAGCACTCAGGTCTCAACAGCAGGTACAAGTACGACTCAGTCATTGTCCACGCTGGTGTCAACAACCCGAGACGTACCTCCTTGGACTACATGAAAAGAGACATTGAGGAGCTCTCTGATTATGTAGCCCAGGCAGGTATGACCCTGACCTTGAGCAATATCCTGCCTTCACCTAGAATGATGCCACAATACAGTGATAAGATCAGCTGTAATAATTGGCTTACATTCTGGTGTTATTCAAAGGGGATCCAATGTCTGTCTGCCTGGGATGACATGCTGGACAAGCCACGCCAAGCTCTGCAAGGGACAGCTTGCACCTGTCACCCCTAGGCTTCCGGATATTGGCAAAGGCTCTTGCCACCCCCATAGTGCCTTTTTTAGGCAAGGGGCAAATTCTAAAACTACCACCCTAGAACACAAAAGGAAAAACTAAGGGTAATGCTGCTCAATGCCAGAAGTCTCAATCTCAAGATGCATGCACTCGAGGCCCTTCTCAGTATGGAGAACATCGATGTCTGTGCTGACAGAAACCTGGTTCAAGGCTCCTGAGAGCACTATCAGGTTTCACCTCATATCATGCGTTCCGGCCCCAAAATCCGGACAACACCAAGAAAGGAGGGGGGTGACCATATTCATAAAGGACACCCACACCTCAAGGTTGGTGGCAACGCACGATGCATCAGAGACCATCCAGGTGCAATTAACCATAGGCAAGACTGCTCTGCAATTTGTAGCATGTTACAGGCCACCCTCAAACTCAGGAACCTCACATGGCCTTCCTGAAAACATTGGAGGGGATAAATGTATCCCCAAACACCATCATACTAGGTGATTTCAACTATCCTAATATAGACTGGGAACACTACTCAAGCCCAAACACTCTAGCCCAAAGGTTCCTGGAGTTCATAAACTCAAATGCCATGGAACAACTAGTCACCATCCCCACAAGAGGAGAAAACATACTTGATCTCATCTTCACTTAACATGGGATCACAATGTTCAACACCGAAGTATATCCCTCACTGGTGAGATCAGATCATAAACTAATCTCACTGGAGGTCCTCATCCCCCCCACCTGAAATAAAAAGACCACAGTGAAAAACTTCTCAAAAGCCGACTTCACACTTCTAAAAACTAGTGTGGTCTCCTTTAAGGCCCCTGAGCCAGTGGTAAACATTACTCAAACCGCTGAATCACTTACAAATGCCTTCTACCAGCATCTACAGGACTGCATGGATCAGGCAATCCCAAACAAAACTAAGACTCTTTTGTACCAAAGGTAAGCGTCCAGTCTGGTGGACCCCAGCCATAAACAAGCTCTACAACAAAAGGAGGAAGCTACTACAAGATAGAGCAAAATCCTTGAAAGGTAAGACACCTTGATCATAAGTAAAAACTAAGAGCTCTCATAAAATCATCCAAGACAAATTTTGAGAGAAAATCACCAAGGACTCAAAAGACAATCGTAAGGCCTTCTTTAGCTATGTTAGAAACCTAGGAGGAAACTCCCAGATATGCTCAGAATTAGTTCAAAATGATGTGAAGATTACTGAACCTACACACATTGCCAACATACTGGCTGACAGGTTCAGTGCAAACTTCACCCTCCCCAAAAGAGATATCTATACCAGAGGATTGTAGCCCCAAACATCTCCAACGCCCAGGTGAGAACTGCTCTCCAAGGCAAAAACACAGCATCCATGGGGACCGGATGGTGTCCCGGCTGTGTGCTCCACGAACTCAATGAGGAATTAAACCTGCAGTTAGGACAGCTGTTTAATCTTAACCTCACCTCAGGATACGTACCCAAGGAGTGGCGCATGGCGACTGTGGTCCCACTTCACAAGGGCGGTGCCTCCACCGACCCTGGAAATTACCGTCCCATTAGCTTGACAAGCCTTATCTGCAAAGCCATGGAGAGGATCATAATGGAACTCATAAATAAAGACATAGGGAACTTGCAGTCACCAAGGCCATTGACGAGGGAAAGGCAGTCCATACAGCCTACCTCGACCTGGCAAAGGCCTTTGACACAATACCCCACTCAGGTATCATCGAAAAAATCATCAGCTTGAATGTAAACCCATACATCACAAGATGGGTTGCAAACTGGCTAAGTGACAGAACTTAAAAGGGTCAGAGTTGCTGGAGCCTGTCACAAGTGGTGTCCCACAGGGCTCAGTCCTGGGTCCACTCTTGTTCGGCATCTACTTTTCTGAAGTACAAGCAAACACAGGAGGGATATGGCTGAAAGTTTGCAGATGACTGCAAACTGGGCGCCATAGTCGAAAACACATCTGTCACAGATATCCTTCAGAAGGGCCTCACAGAAACGGATAACTGGTGCCAGAGCCATGGCCTAAAGTTAAACGCCAAGAAGTGCATAGTCATACCCTTCAGGAAAAACAAGGTTACCCCTAGCTACCATATAGGTGTCAATGCACTGAGCACAGAAGAAGTCATCAGGGTTCTGGGGACCCAGGTTGACAGTAGCCTGACACTCATGTTGCTAAAAGTAGTTAGGAAAACCTTCTACATTGGCCACCTGATCATGAAGTGATTCACATGTAGATCAAGGGAGGTCATCGTCCCCCTGTACTCATCACTCATTAGACCCATGATTGAGTACAATGCCCCATTCGGAATGTATATGACCCGACATCTGCAGCAGCTGGAAAGGCCCCAAAAGTTCCTCACCAAAAGGATAAAGGGTCTCAAAAATATGTCTTATGCTGCCCGACTGAAAACTCCAGCTCTATTCAGTCTCATACCGCTTGCTCAGAGGTGACCTGTGCCTGACATACAAGGCCATGTCAAACCCAGATTTGATGAATATGCTTCACCTCAAAAAATCTAGATCCCTCAGAACCACAAGGACGGGAGACTTAAACCTTGACACGGTTATTAATAGAATGTGCTGGAGGGACAGATTCATCACCCAGAGACTCCCTATGCTGTGGAACAAAATCCCGGTACATGTGAGGCAGAGCACCTCGCTGGCCTTGTTCAAGAGGAATCTTGACCAATGGATGGGAGATCGCAGATATACCCCAGGGATTACTTCAGTGTCACTGCTTGACAGAGGCACAGCAAAGTAATAGGCATAGTTTTATTCAAACTAAAGGGGTGGCGAAAGCCACATAACTATGGGCTAGGCTTATAAATGCCCTTGGGCAGATAGCCCAGTATGAACCTATGAACCTAACTGTTTTGTGGTTGTAACAACTGCTAGAATATGCAAGATTAGCCCTGATTGACCAGTTAAGTGACACCCATTGGGATGCACCCGGGCATTCAGTACAGCTTCAGAGATCTTACTGGAACTGGAACACATGTGTGGCGTACCTCAAATGCACCTGTTTGCCTTTTCAAAAAGGCAATTAGGCTGGCATTGCAAAATGACAAGGCAGTGAAAGTGATGCCATCTCCACCTCTTGGCAGGGGAATTGTCTGCATGCTGTACCACCCTTCAGAGTCTTTCCAAATGTGCAGCTGAAACCTAAGCTGGAAAAAGTGTACATCTTTAGGTTGACTCAATACTGGTCGAGAGCCCTGGCTCCCTCTATGGTCAATCACACCTAGTTACCACAGTCAGTGGACCAACTAAACACTGTAGTGATCATAGATGAACAAGGCAATCTTGCCTATCAAAGAGGAAAATATTTTCCATTAAGTTTCGAAGTTTTTCGAGACACAGAAAAGTAACATCCACCTAATCCTGCATTGTGTAGTAATGAATACAGAGGGGTGCATAATGAGCTATAAACGGACTTTTTTATATATGTCTGCATTCCGCAACCTGAATGGACCGTTATACAGACTACTTCATGAAGGGGGTTCTACATTTAAGAAAACATATGAAAAGGACACCTACATGGGTTTAACTAGAAGGAAAAAGTACTGAACAGAACCCCCTGTGAGACGTGTCAAAGACTCGCCTAAATGTATGTACATGAAGCAATGAAATTTGACGGGCAGTAATCAAGGACGGGAGGGTCTCCCGTCAAGTCGATGTAATGTTTTTGCTGAAGACCAAAGCATCCTTCATGGCAATGGTGATAGACCTAGTCAGGAACCTGTTATGCATACTGTGGATGTTCACAGACTAATTGGGTTTTGTGCACATATCAGAGTGTGTAAAACAGTTGATTTTGTCTTGCACCCCTGCCTGTGTGAAAAGTAGTGGTCATACTCCACATTTCAGCCTCTTTTCTGCAAGGTAATTTCATTTGGCTACCTGTACCATGGAAACACATTGCATGGAAGTAGTACAGCTCACTACAGAAAATGAATGGCCTCTTCAGGGGACTTAAGGGACATGGGACCAGGGCAGAGCTAGATTGGAACGGGCTGTCGTCCACCTTTTCCTAGGGAAACATCTAGCAAAGAATAGAGATCATGGTGAGCTGCAGAAGGCAACCGCATGGAATAGTACAACAGTGCAAATGGAGGACAAAGTTGTATGAATTGTTACCCGAAAGATGTCCATGCCTTCCATGTTGCAGTATTACTTCACACACTCCCCATCCTGTGATGCACTGGCTCCTGTGGGTGGCATTGGACAATGTTCATCGTGCATACAGCTGCAGTCATCACCAATGGGTTGTCCTGCCATCAGGAGATCGCCCTCAGTCGGCAGTATTCCAAAGTCCTTGTCCAGTGTAGTTTGTCTTTACTTCTTCCCTGACGTTAGTGCTGCATGGGTATAAAGGAAACAGCAGAGGCAATTTTCTTCACTATTACCGGGCGGTGCCCAAAGCAGTTTGCAAGTGCCGGTTGGACAGCTCATGAGAACTAAATATCAGCATTACAAAGTCATCTAAAAAGATAAGTACCCCATTGGGGATAATTTTCTAGTACCCCATTGGGGATAATTTTCTTGGCTCAGACCAATGTCACTAAAAGCAGTAAAAGGTAATTCTATTTCTTGTGGGAAGCAAATGCCTCATAGGGATTTACATTCCCTTTGCATACCTTGCTTAGGCCCAGAACACTACGTGTATGCCTGTCACTTTAGTGCTTTCAGTATGCGCACCATAAAGCGTCGGGGAAAATTCGCTGAATCTTTTAGTCGAAGATTTGAATTTTACAATGTCGTCTGATATACCGACTACGCATTTACACAAAACACAAGGAAAAGGCCAGACACATGCGGTCCGCGGCTTCCACCAACACCACGCTTAAGCCGACCTCTAGTGTCTCAGTTTTCAGCGAGACTATGACACAGCCTCTGCCTACAGACAACAGCTCTTTAGCAGTACCTTGGGTACTCGAGGCTGGTGTCGGCCAAAATCTTACCTGGATATACCGAAGCCTCCTTTGCTACTGATGCTGAGATGGTCGAGAAATCTGCCTCTTCTCATGGCGTCTTCAGACCTCCCCTTCTCTATAAAGGCCTTTACCAAGGCCAAGGCTTCCAAACACCCCAGGAAACCATTTGGTAAGGGCCCCTCACCTGGAACCACAACGAAGAAGCAGATGCTTAAAATGTCTGAGGACTTGATTACTCATATCAGGGGGACTCGCCCACCCCCACAGATAAAACTCCTAGAGTGGAGGAATAATCCCTGTCCTCAGAACAGGCTTCCATCATTTGACCTTACAACATAGGCCTCTGGCTATACCCCCTGTTTTGGATATAGTCTATAGTCTATTCAGAGTCTTGTATTTCACTCCGGATTTGTTGCCATGACATTTCATGGGCACTAACCTGGGACTGTAGGGTCTCCCATCTAGTCGATATGTTCTTGCTCAAGACAAAACCGTCCATGGCAATGGTGATAGACCTATTCAGGAACCTCTGTTATCCATACTGTGGATGTTCACAGACTAATTGTGTTTTATGCACATATCAGAGTGTAAAGACTTGAGGATTTTGTCTTTGCACCCCCTGGCTGTGTGGAAAAGTAGTGGTCATACTTCCGCATTTCAGCCTCTTTTCTGCAAGGTAATTACATTTGGCTACCTGTACGATGGAATCACATTGCAGAAGACCATCGTGTTGAATGCATGGAAGTAGTACAGCTCACTACAGAAGACCATTGTGTTGAATGCATGGAAGTAGTACAGCTCACTACAGAAGACCATCGTGTTGAATGCATGGAAGTAGTACAGCTCACTACAGAAGACCATCGTGTTGAATGCATGGAAGTAGTACAGCTCACTACAGAAGACCATCGTGTTGAATGCATGGAAGTAGTACAGCTCACTACAGAAGACCATCGTGTTGAATGCATGGAAGTAGTACAGCTCACTACAGAAGACCATTGTGTTGAATGCAATGTCTAACATGGTGCTACAATGAATTCATGGGATGTGAAATGGAGCCTACAAATGGGTTATGGATGGTTAAGTTATGGTTTCCTGACTTGATGAATATAGCTAAGTGGATTGGTTGTTAAGTTGTTAATGGATGGTAAATTAAATGGTGTGTGTCTGATGGTTAAATGGATGGAATTGATAAGCTATGTAAGGTAGAATTGTATTACTGATGGTGCATGGACTGGTTATTACATGCAGTCACTAAATGTATCTTTTTGGCTTCATCTGTGAATGGTATGATTATAGTCCTGCACATTACACACTTGGAAAGTGCCATTTTCAATCGAGTATCAATCCAAGCATGAAATAGTGAAGCATTCATAGCATTGAGGGCGCAGGTTGTTAAGTAGGGATAGTAGTTTGTAACAAGTTGGTCCGGGTGAAACACTTGTTTGGTTGTGGTCATTTGGGAACAAGTAGCTGAGCATGCAAGTTTGCAATTTTGAGGTACATGGTGTTCCTGCTGTTGAGCAGTTGAGGCTCTGGACAAATGATAATATTTTATGGAATGTGTACTGGTATTGTGAAGTGAAAAAGTTTTCAGAAATAGTGATGTGTATGTGTGCTGCTAGAATTAAATAAAATGACAAAGGTCAATCAACTGGCATAACTTGTGTAAGATCTGTCATGTTGTGCAGATGTAGACCAAGAGACTGCTATTGTGGAATGTCTCGTCTTGGCCTTGATTTGCAGTACTATTGTGTGAATGATGGAGCGGTATGAAGTTGTGTATGATTCCTTTTTATTTGTCTGCAGCTGGAGCTTGTACAGTGTCTAAGGACTGGTCCTTGGTGAATAAATGTATGCATGTAGATTTTTTTGGCTAGGCAAGCATCGCATCTGGAAGACTGTTGGATGCATCTGGAAGACTGTTGGATGCAACTGGTGATGTGAGTGGATCAGGCTGTAGACGGAAGTATTGTGGTGTGAGTGGACCTCTGTGATGCTGGCTACCTTGACGAGGTACAGAGGCTTTTCACAATAGTGCTGTGGGAATTGCCACTTTTGCACATTGTAAACCAAAAGCCAGCTAATCTTGTATGTCTGAGGGATCAGTTGACTTCTGGTACATTTTTAAAAATTAAATGGTATAGGATTGCTATAGATTTGTAAGGTCTATTAAAATAAAGTGTTTCATACGTGATGGATCTTCATTACACTGCAGTCTTAATGTATACAGGGGTTATATTTAGAGATAAATGGATATAGCACAGACTTTGTAAATTGAGATGCTGTAAAGCTAAAAATGTAGTAAGACCATGGATACTAAGCGGTGAAATTCTGACTAAACCAATATATGGTGCAGTATATGTAGTTGACCATTGCTGGGACTGTGAACTCCAGCCAAATAAGTTCACTAATATCTCACTATTAAGAGCCCTACTGATGAAGTACAGTAACGGCTACAAAAAGGATAATTTTGCAGTGACCATGCGTAGACAGTAACAGGATGTTATTGCATAAGACTATGTCTGGCACAATTAAAGTGCAACAATTTACAACTGGTATGCATTACCATAAGTTTTTTTTTAATATTGACTCAAAGCTTCTGGGTGCTGTCATGCAGGTCTGAAATTATTTGTTTATAGTGTATCATCTGTTGGTTATTTAAACAGGAAGGGAAAATAAGTGGCAGACTATTGCTTTGCAAAGCAGGGAACTATTGCCAGTGCTAGGTTGCTTGGTTTTAAATTTGACAGGAGTAGTGCAACAAAAAAAGTCTCCCACTAAGGAAAAGGCAGACTAGCAAACAATACATTGGTCTGGTCACCTGCTGTGATGAGCTGTCAATCACATGCAGATAATGGCTCAAATTACCCTTGGCTGTTTGACAGCTAGGGAAGGTAGGTGTGAAGTGGGAGGGGAGATTCCTTGGAGAGCTAGATTCCAGCCTTCACAAAAGAAAGCAAGTTAGCATTTGAAAGGAGAAAAAGCTAGAAAATGCACTTTTGTGTTCTGTTCTGTAGCATTTGCACTGCTTGTGTTTCAAGTGGTCATTTAAAAGGATAACAATTTAACCAAAAGTAGTGGATTTGAAGACTGCAGTGAATGCCTGTTAAGTCAATGAAGTCACGGCAACTTAAGGGAAAAAGTGGCAGATCTGATGCAATTTTCGGGAGACAAATGATGGATTATGGGATAGTTGAGGCAGAGTAAACAGTCTGAATTTTTTCAATATGCCAGACCCCATGTGGTCAGAGTCAGAAATTGCATCTAAAAATATCTAAAAAGCTACAAATAGTCTCAGAGTGCTGTTAAAATGTAGGAAACATCAAACCATGATGAAATTAATATGTTTTTTGAGTCTGAGGGCGTGGTTGTCCTTTACGGGCAGCATATGGCATCTGTTTGAGCCCTTTGATCCTCTTGGTGAGGTACTTTTGGGGTCTTTCCAGTTGCTGCAGGTGTCTGGTAAGGTACATCCCAAAAGGGGCATTGTACTTAATTATGGGCCTGATGAGGGATGAGTAAAGAGGCACGATGACCTCCCCTGATCTAGATGTGAATCCCTTCATGATTAGGTGGGCTATATAAAATGTTTTTCTAACCACTTTGGCCACGTGGTTGTCAAATGAGAGATTGCTATCAACTTGGGTCCCCAGGTCCCTAATTACTTCTTCTGTACTTAATGGATTACCACCTATGTGGTAATTTGTGGGCACTTTGTTTTGCCAGAGGATGACTATACACTTTTTGGTATTTAGCTTGAGGCCATGGCTCTGGCACCAGTTGTCTCTTTCTATGAGGCCCTTTTGGAGGATGCTTGTGTCGGCTGGAGAGTCGATTATGGCGCCCAGTTTGCAGTCATCTGCGAACTTGGTCAGCCACAGTCCTTCCGTGTTGGCCTGTACCTCCGAGAAATATATACCAAACAAGAGAGGTCCCAGGACTGAGCCTTGTGAGACACCACTTGTAACTGGTTTGGAGTCTGACATGGCTCCAGCAATTCTAACCATGTGGGTTCTGTCCTTGAGCCAGTTTGCAATCCATCTAGTGACATAGGGGTTTATATTTAAGCTGGTGAGCTTATCTATAATGCCCGAGTGGGGTATTGTATCGAAGGCTTTTGCGAGGTCCAGGTAGGCTGTGTGGACCACCTTCCCCTCGTCAATGGCCTTGGTGACTGTTTCAAAGAAATCAACCAGGTTTAAGAGGCAGGATCTGCCCTTAACAAAGCCGAACTGGGTAGGATCCAGTGTTTGTAGGTCCGCAATATCTTTATTTATGAGGTCCATGATGATCCTTTCCATAGCTTTGCAGACCAAGCTAGTCAGGCTTATGGGGCGATAGTTTCCAGGATCCATTGAGGCACCACCTTTATGGAGAGGATCACTGTCACTGTACACCACTCTTTGGGCAGATATCCTGTAGTAAGGCTGAGATTGAGCAGTAGTTTTATGTTTGGGTTTAGCTCTTCTTGGAGTTCATGTAGGACGCAGCCCGGGACACCATCTGGTCCCATTGATGCTGTGTTTTTTGCTTTGGAGAGGGCGGCTCTTACTTGAGCATCTGAGATGTCAGGGGGGCAGCACTCTGCTGGGATAGATATTTGCCCTTTTGGTGGGGAGGGGGGGAGAAGTTTGCACTGAACCTGTCAGCTAGGATGTTGGCAATGTCTGTGGGTTCGATGTATTTTTTGTCATTTTGGACTAATTCTGAGCATATCTGGGAATTACCACCCAGGTTCCTAAAATAACTAAAGAAAGCCTTGTGATTATCCTTAGAGTCCTGTGCAATTTTTCTCTCGAAGCCGGCCTTAGACAATTTTATGTGTGCCCATAGTTTTTTGCTAATACTGATCAGTGATGTCTTCCCTTTTTGGGATTTTGCTCTATCATTTAGTAGCTTCCTCCTTCTATTGTATAGTTTGTTTATGGCTGGGGTCCACCAGACAGGACGTCTGCTTTTGGAGGATTGGGTCTTGGTTTTATTTGGGATCAAGATGATCCATGCATTCCTGAAGGTGTTCATAGAATGCGCTTATAAAGGATTCTGCGGTCTGGGCAGATTTTCCACAGGCCCGGGCTTTGAAGGATTCCACCTCAGTTTTGAGGAGTGTGAAATTTGCTTTAGGAAGTTTTTCACTGTGGTTTTCTGGGCAGGGGTGGGGTGGGATGTGAATATCCAGTGTGATTAGTTTATGGTCTGATCTTACCAGTGAGGGATACACTTCTGGTCTGGAGCATAGAGTCCCCATGTTGGTGATGATCAGGTCCAGTATGTTTTCTCCTCTTGTGGGAGTGGTAACAAGTTGTTCCATAGCATTTGAATTTATAAATTCTAGGAACCTTTGGGCTAGGGTGTTGGAGCTAGAGTAATGCTCCCAGTCTATGTTTGGGTAGTTGAAGTCGCCCAATATAATGGTGTTTGGAGAGACCTTCATATTTTCCAGTGTTCTCAAGAAGGCCGAGTGGGGTTCCTGGGTTTGGGTAGGCTTACCATACGTCCGGTTTTCCCCGGACATGTCCTCTTTCTGAGCTCCTGTCCGGGCGTCCGGGCGGTTTTTTAAATTCCCGAGATTTGTCCGGGTTTTACAATCCCGAGGCAGAATTCAAATGCGCATCTTGTGAAAGTAGAAGAGCTCGCGAGAGTCGTGAGACTGTATTTGCGCAGCGGGAGAAGTGCAGGACTGAGTATGTGTTAGGGAGGAGGCGAGGGAGGACTGACCCACGACCCAGCCACAGCACAGCCGATCTCATCATTACAGTGAGTACTGTGAGTCGGAGTCTCCTTTTGCTTTGCTTTATTACAGACACTTTTTCTCGCTTCTCAAATTAATTCTGGTGGTATGTTTTTTTGTGAGTTATTGTCGATGGTGTGTGTGTGTGAGTGTGTAGTTAGAAGCTGCTGCTGCCCTATTTTCAATTTCTGGCCTACCAGAAATTGAAAATAGGGCAGCAGCAGCTTCTAACTACACACTCACCACACCATCAATAACTCACAAAATACCAAATTGCGGTTGTAATAAACCGGGAGACCCCGACTCACATGGTGGGGAATAGATTCTGTGACAGAATCTATTCCCCACCATGTGAGTCGGAGTCTCCGTTTTGGTTTATTACAGTACTTTCGCTACTCAAATTAATTCTGGTATGTTTTTTTTTTTTTTTTTGTGAGTTATTGACTAACCCATCAACAAAAAGTAAATAAATACAGTAAATCAGATGTAAAGATCAAAGACATATTGTCGACAAAGGTCCACAAAGTCAAAGGTATGATTTTCCAAGTAGAAATGTATGGCTTTGAGAATTATAGTATAAGTACAGCTGTACACCAGAAAATTGAAAGTTTTGACCTGTGTGTTGAAGAAAACTTTTGATAATTCCTTGGGGTACAGGAAGGTCAACTCAGTCAGTATTTAAGGAAGTGAATCCAGACTGTTCAGTGGAAGGCCTGATAGTAAAACTAAAACTCAGATACTTTAACCACAAAATATGAACTATACTTTAACCACAAAATATGAACTGCATTTGCTACCTTTCTGGGGAAGATAGAAATAAATTGTCTTTATTTTGTCTTTGTTGACTGGGAAAGTCTGACTGAGCAGAGCCCATTTTCAATAGAGGCCTGGGGAGAATACTATATTAGTTTTATAATACTATTGCACCCAACCCTGACTCATAATATAATGTCATATGCTGATGCTATAATGGCATCCTTATCCAAGCCAAGCATCCTAGACCTGTTATGACTAAGTCTCAGAAAAATCAAAGCATCCTAGACCTGTAAGGACTGTCTCAGAAAAATCACATCACTTAATATCTCGCCTTTAACAAGTAGTTATCATGAGACAGAATGATTGGTGACTCCATTGTGCGACCCACAGACACTTCATCCAGCCTAGTGAGTGGGGAATGGGTGACAGTCAGTTGACTTTCAGATGCCAGGATGTTAGACATCTTAAGGACCCTTAAGACCCTTGCAACAGACAGTTTTAAGGTGTGATACAGCTGCACAGATTTGGCTGTAGTTGTGACTACAAATGCTTGTGTATTACACAGGAAAAAAATTGTGACAGGGCTAGCCACTCAGAGGTGTGAACATTGCTTCCAGATGATGGAGTCTGTTGGTGTTACAGCTAACCCCATGTGCAAAAATGGGGAATATGGGGTTATGGATGAAAGTTAGTTGTGCATATGGTGGCTAAATGACTTGGAGTGAAAAAGGTGAGAGAGGTAGACATATGTGTCTGAGCTCAATGTGTATGTCACAAATGCAGGCAAGCTCCTTATACTAAGCATAATCATCCCTTCTCCAAAAATGATGCCTAGATGCAAACAAAAGATGATTGGTTTCAAGAAGTTGGTGTTATTCTAGAGGGGTTTGTTATGTGTTAGCAGGGAAGGCGGTGTTTTGATAGCCTTGCTTGCTTTGGTAAGGACAGCTCGCACCTCTTGTCCAAAGGCCTCCTCATCCTGGCCAAAGCCCCTGCTGCTTCCTTTATAAGCAAAGTTTCTGTTAGTGAACGTCGTAGTTACAAACCAGGATCAAATTAAGGTGGGTGTTCTCAGTGCCAAATGCCTAAACAATGGCTGCCTGACCTTGAGGTAGGTGTTCTCAGTGCCAAATGCCTAAACAACGGATGCCTAACCTTGAGGTACTCCTGCATTTGGAAGGCATCCATGTATGTGTAATTACTGAAACATAGTTCAAATGCTCAGAAAACCCACCTTCCATACCAGGCTTTAGCACCTGTGGTATATTATATCTAGACAGATTTCGAGAGGCCAGCAAATAAAACCTATCAAACTCAAATCACACTAAACAAATTCAACTATTACTTTTTCAGAAATTCAAAAGTAGGGTGTTTCACTGACATAAATAAAACCTACAATAAAAGAAAATAAAAATCATCAAAGTATATAACGGATCAAAATATCTGCAAATTAAGGAAATATTAAGAATCTGACTAAGAATTAAAAAAAAAGACTACTATGGTGTGTGTCTGTGTGTGAGTGTGTAGGATCTCTTTAGGAGCACTCCTCATTTTGAATCTTAATAAACATTCCATACTGTTCTACGCAGAAAGGCTCTGTCAGACACTGAGTTTTAAGATTTTTTAAATAAATATCATGGTAAATGCTATCAAATCATATTAAGTCATCAAAATATGTTTGTAAATTAACACATCTTAACCATGCTGTGAGATACCAGGTTGAAATTATCAGTAGGTGTTCCTCACTTTACCCTACATATAAATAAACACACACACCACTTGCATCTTGTATGGTAAAATACTTGCTTTAGTCCTATTTTTTAAGTGATGAGGACTGACAGATTGATGGTGATAGTGTAGTATAACTGATATGAGTCATTAGCATTTGTTAAGCTAAAAACTGTAAAGAGAACATGCTTCATGTCTTCTGTCAACATTACATTATATTATAGTGGTATGCATGGAAGAGATTAAATGGATGCTAACGGTTAAAGTGTTTCCAGCTTCCCAGATTTCTGCTGTCTTTTACATGTACTACTTTTTTTTTCATTTTAATACAGTTTTCTAAAGTATTTTTACCCCTATAATCATCAGGCTTCCATTCCACATCTGATTGTTTTAGTCCCCCGGCCCTGCCCTGAGTAGTGAGTATTCTAGGACACTAGGAGAAGGACATGGGAGGCAGGGTTCATCATGGCTGCCATCCAGCAAAGATTAGATTTTTTTAAATACTGTTGGCCAGAAACTGCTGTGCAATGGATTCTGCTCTATGACTTTAAAGCTGTTTATTTCTGCACCCTGTATCCCAACTAGAGTGCAGGCAGTCCTTGGCAGGCTCATCATACCTCCATGCCCATAATACCAGAGCTGCAGGCCTTGGCATTTCCGAGGTCAGAGCTGTTGCAGTTGGCCTCTACTGACACCCTCCCCAAGACTATCCAGTCATGACTCCTCACTCCCATCCCTCTCCAGCCAGCTTCTCCAGCACTTGGATGGTTGATTGAACCTTGGTCATCTCAGGGCTAACACCTCCATTAATTTTTAACATTAGAGCAATGCTATGGGAATTGTTTGTGTAATGTACCAACTTATTTTCCACTTGTAAAGTTCTAAGACTGGTTTATTGTACTAGTTGCTAACAAATAGTGCAACAAAACTAGCCTAAAATTGTGGGTTCTGAAAGTCTGAAAGATGTATTGTATTTCAGTCTTGCAAAGAGTGAATTGCAGAACCTAGTGTTTCACAATTAAAGCATTTTTGCAGGAGAGGGGTTGCTCTTGCACCCCAATGTAGGGTTTTCCTCCACACCCTGATACTTATACAGTGTCTTTGAGTATGGTTGGACCGTTCATCTTCTCTGGGGCTGACCATGAGTTGTCTGCTACACCATTTAAGGTCAGTGGAATGCATTTTTTATCTTGAACAGCCATTTTTTTTTGTCTATGAGTGCTCAGGATAAGAGGACTGAGTAGATCAGATCCATGGGCTGTGATCGGTCAGAGTGACACATGTTAGCTCACAGAGTGTGTGTGGGAGTCTACTACATAAGAATTTGATTGAGCAGTACAGTGCTTGCTGTAAGGGAATAGTTATGTCACAGTACTTTTTATTTTGTTTTGATTATTGCTTCATTGATTTTTAGTTTACTGTGCTGCAGTAAATGGTCAGTAGTGGATGAGTGTATTCTCCAGTATTTTCTTGATTAATGTGTTCTTGTTTTAACATACAAGACTGTGACCTGTATGGACTTGCTGTTCCTTCTCTAGATCCAGTTGCATATCTTTGGGCGTGCTGCCTTCTGACTGCTGTTTGAATATAATTCTTTACTAAAGCTAGTTTTTGAAGTACTTCGTTGAAAATCTTGTTTTCTTCCTTTATGAAACAGTTCTGATCTTTTGTATTAAATACATTCCTTTCTGAACATTTTTGAAATGTTGGCAAGGTATGTTGTTATGGAATTTAGTCAGTCATTTATCCTGGTTCCTAAGACCTAACATGCAATTCATTTAGATGAAATGAGGTAAAACAAATCAGAATGAAGGTTCAATTAGGCAGAACTGTGGTAATTGTTCTGCTGTTCTCATTCTTTATGAGATGAAAATTCCCAGAAATTCCTGCCAGAACAGGCCATGAGGAAGTTGGCTAGTAGCAGTTATTGGTTGCGAGCAGAAACTAGGACCACTGAGTCAGAGATGTGGTTAGGAACCTTAGAATGCAGTGTTGTGCTCCTTAGAATGCAGTCTTATGTGTCATTTAAGTGATGCACGTTTACATGTGGAGTACATTGTGCTGATGTAGTATCACAGTTTAGAAGGGCGTCCCTCAATGTTTAGTTTACTGTAATGCTGTCATTTTTTACAGTAACTGTGTATAGTGCATCTGTTGTGGAACTTAATGATATATTTTGGTACACTGGTTTCTTAGTAAAACATTCTGGAAGCTTTGTGTGTTTACACTGTGCATAACTGTGTGGCTTTTAATTTGTATATTTTTTTATTTTATTTTTTTTAATCCATGGAAGGAAGATGCTAGTACAATGTCTGTGATGTCAATACACAAAAGTTATGCTTAGGTAGAATGAAGCTAGGATTTGAACCTAGGGACTGCTGCTATACTGCTGCTTACTTGAGCTGAAACAGGCAGCACACTGGTTACATACCTGATATACTGGTCATCTTGAGCACTGAGGAAGCTTGACCTGCTGCTCTGAAACAGATGCCCCATCTACATAAAACAAAGTTAATCTCTGTCCATATTCAAATGCAACTTGGATTTATGGATGGGAAACAGAAAATGTACCCCAGGACTGCCCCTGTACTACTAATGGACAAAGCCAGTTCCTAAATGCTTTGTCCCATGCATGGGGCCCTTCAAATTATCAGTGGTATGATCTCATTTATTCTCATTAGAGGTAAATCTACTGCCAATCATTAGCGGACCAGAGTTCCGCTGTGGCGACCCCTAACCGGGAAAAGCCGAAAGACACAACAAGAGGTAATATATAATTATTGACCATGGGGTGGGTGAGGCCAATCTCTAACAAAATGGGACAGGGTAATCTGAGCACAAAAAAAGGAAATTGCCTAGGCTTAAAATGTCCCACAAGGGCAGCTACCCTAATACTTATATGAACCTTGCTTCTATTGCTCAGAAAATGGCATGCAGAGAATATTGTTTTACATAACTAGATAGCATTATAAGCCTTAGGTATTGAAATGCATATGACAGTATTTATTTGTAACAAAGGATAGGATTACAGTATTTTCAGAAGCTCATTACATTTGTTATACACGGTAAACTGCACAGAATGTCAACCTGTCACTTGTGGTACATAACTTGTGCAGTAATCCTTTAAGCTTGAGATTGTTTCTTGTTTGCTTTTCATTTTTTTACTTTGATCATGTTTTTCCCATGAAAGTAGTTGTTGTCAGGCAGCAGGTCTTGTTTAGATAAGAAACTTTTTTTTCCAGGTAGGATAACAGTGTAGCTATTTTTCATAATAAGTTAAAATGGTGGATTGACAGTTTTTTTGTTGGCATCTGATTATCGTTTTCGATAATTTGATACAGCCGCAGTAACCGCTTTAAGTACATTGTTATTATAATTCTTGGTTATTTTTGTACCTGTCACTAATTTCGGAAGTAGTGTAGCATAGCACATTGTCTCAACTTCACAAAATTTCTTAGAATGTCCATTTTTCTCATTTGTGGTTTGTTCCTCATAAAGTTTCTTATTTTCTGGCAAAACTTTGAGGATTGAAGTCCCTAAATAATGCTAGAGACTTGTTATATGCTTCATCATCTCCTTCAGAACTTTTATGCTAATAGAAAATTGCTAGAATGACATGTTTTGTAAGTTTACACAAGCATTATTTAATATCTGAGCTGATTTTGAGCCTTTGTCTCCCCTTTCTTTTTTTTCTGTTATTAGTGAAAGTGAATGGCATAGTCAGCTTGAAGACTTGGAATTTAACAAAGTAGTTTAGCTCATGAAAATGCCGAAACGTCGTTGTTCATTTACGGACGCAATGAAGGCCAAGTACCCGTGTTTTCGTGCAGGCAGATATGAATGGGAAGCAGAATGCATGACATGTGGTGGCGGAACTTTCATTTCTGTTGCAAATAAGGGTGCACTTGATTTGAATGCACACATAAGTACTCCGAAGCATGTTAAAAATGTTCGAGGAGAAAGTTCATCCTCAAAAATCACCAATTTTTTTGTAACACCTGGTTCGAAAATTGATGAATCAGTGTCAGCGGCTGAAGGAACTCTGTCATTTCATGCCGTTAAGCATCATCACAGTTATAGGTCGATGGACTGCAGTTGTGGCATGTTGAAAACAATATTACCCGACTCTGACATTGCACGAAGAGTTTCGTGCACCCGGACTAAAACAGAAGCAATTGTCAACTCTGTCCTGGCTCCACATTCTGTCGACTTGGTGGAGAAAGCACTTAGCCATATACGTTACTGTGGAGTCGCAACGGATGGTAGCAATCATGGTTCTGTGAAGTTATTTCCGATCCTCTTGCAGTATTTTGACTGGAAAATGGTGGCATACAGTCTAAACTTGTTGATGTTCACAGCACCCCTAATGAAACTGCAGATACAATTTCCAGATGCATTAAGGACACTTTAGACAAGCACTACTTATTTCAGAAATGTATTGCCTTGGCGGAGATAACTGCAATACTAATTTTGGTGGTGTCAGGCGTGGAGCTGATGGCTGTAACGTCTTTGCTAATTTGAAGAGGATGAAAAAGAGTGGAACGTTAGTTGGAGTTGGCTGTCCAGCACATGTACTAAACAACTGCGTACAGCATGGCACTGACACACTAAATGTTGACATTGAGTCGATAAATTTACAACTACTTTTCAATTTACACCATTCGAACTGAACAACTGAAAGACTATTGTGAATTTGTTGAGGTGGAGTATCGTCAGCTGCTTTACCACAGCAAAACTAGATGGTTATCATTATTTCCAGGCATTCAGCGGCTGTTGCAGATGTTTCCCGCTTTAAAGTCTTTTTTCTTGTCTCAAAAAAATCCGCCTATTCTAATACGAAAGTTCTTTGAAAATGATATGAGTGAAGTTTACCTTTGGCACGTGCATTCACTGATGAGTGTATTTCATTCACACATTGAAGAAATTGAACGCGTGAAAACAACTCGTTGCTGGAGGTTATACACTGCCTGAAATCTGTTCACACTGTTCTCGCGATGCCGTGCGCAAGAGAGGTTCATGTCAATTAAGGTGAAAGAACTGTTAACGCAGTTGCGTAAGATGGACTAGAAGACTGTTGTGATGCTTTCTGTACACAAGTGGCCACAATGTATAGAACTTGTCTAGAGTATCTGGAAATGTGGACAGAACCAGTGGAGGAGTTCGGTAGATTTGCATGGATGACATTAATTGAAATTCCAAGTTGCAATGAAGTTGAACAAACCGTGTTATATCTCAGAGAAAAGGGGCGTGCATGTTGACGATTCCAAATGTTTTAATCAGTTTTGCAATTTGAAGAAATTTGTTGAGGCTAATCTTAACGAGGAAGACTTCAAAGAGATTCTGAGTCACGAGAGATGGGTGAAATACTTCAACAGTTGCAAGAACGAGGAATGTTTCTCAGAAATTATTGTGATCGCAGAGTTTTTCTTTGCAATTCCGCACATAATGCAAGCGCTGAGCGGATATTTTCACTGATGCAAAGCCAGTGGACAAAGGAAAGGAACAAGTTGTCGGTTGAATCGATAAAAGGAGTTCTGTTTGTGCAGCATAATTTTAAGCATATGTCGTGCAGAGACTTTCATGCATACCTCTGCACCAGCCGAATTTACTGAAAGCAATTGGTTCTTCGAAAAATATGCTTGGGCTAAAGCACAGGCTCAGTCAGACTTGTCAGATTTTTCAGGAAACCAAGAAGCATGAGGTAAGGATCTTGGTTTCTGCAACATTAACTGTTAATTAAATATTAAAGTTATATATTATAAGTTGTTTGATTTTAATGAATAAATAATTGACGTTAAGTGGCAACAGTTAATTATTTTGATTATTAATTATGTTAGGATTGTTATTTAAACTTAATGCTTCATTCTTGTAATTGAGATCTGAGGAAGTGTGGTTTTCCACGTGAAAGCTCTCATCTGTCTGTTTTACTGTCTGTTATTAAATTGGATTTTACAATTTTTACCATCGTGGTGGTCCTTGCTTGCTTGCTTTGTGGTACTGTTAATTACATATAAAATAATGCATTATACCTTCTCTATTTTTCACACTGAATTTTTATTTTTTATGGTTGAAAGACCAAACACGGAGCTACCTTTTTTTTTTTTTTTTTTTTTTTTTTTGGTCTTCACCTAGTGTGAAAGACCTTTTGCCCCAACAAAGAATCTATCGTCCTCTTTTTCGTATAACCAAATATGGTAACCCTAGGTTTGGGAGGGTGGTCTGTAGCAGGCTATAAACTGGAAGGCAGTTTTACCCACTGTTAGTTGCACATGGATAGTCTCTGATGCTTCGTGCTTTGCCACCAACCTGGAGGTGTGGGTATCTTTGATGAATATCGATACTCCCCCTCCTTTTGTGGTTCGGTCCAAGTTTTGGGACCGAAAAGCATGGTATGAGGTATAACCTGGTAGTGCTGGGGTGCTCTTGGGAGCCCTGAACCAGGTTTCTGTTACTGCACAGATATCGATGTCCTCCATGCTAAGGAGAGTTTCGAGTGCGTGCATCTTAAGGTTCAGACTTCTGGCGTTGAGTAGCATTACTCTTAGTTTCTTATCCCTTGTGATACCTATGGTGGTGGGTTTGTCTTTTGAGCCTTGCCTAAAAAAGGCACTATTGGGGTAGCAAGAGCCTTTGCCAATATCCGAAAGCCCAGGAGTGACCAAAGG
>NC_056741.1:1552299125-1552371625 GCF_019279795.1 Protopterus annectens
TGTTTAAAAAATTTAAATTTTTATCATTGCTGGCTGACTCCAGAGTTGTGCACTGTTATTTTTGCTTCATTGTATAGTTTTTCAGATTTCTGCTGAAGGTGTTTTCCCCCCTTCCCCTATTTCTCTGTGTCTTAATTTGGTATAACTGGTTTTACATCCTGTGTGTTATTTGACCATCTCAATGATTATTTGCAGAAAGTTAGACCCTCTTAGTAAAAAAGTCTGCATATCATTGCTGGAGCCTTCCTGTGTCCTGAAAGAGTGCTCCTCAAATTATCTGGAGATATACAGAGCTGAGTATTTTTTTCTGGCACTTCAGAGTTGTGTACTGGTAATTGACTAATTTTATATCATTGCTGCTAACTTCAGAGTTGTGCATTGTTATTTTTGCTTCACTGTATACTTTTTCAGATCTCTGCTAAAGGTGTTTGTCACCCCTCCCCCCATTTCTCTGTGTCTTAAGTTGGTATAACTGGTTTTACATTCTGAGTGTTATCTGACCATCTCAAGGATTACTTGCATAAAGTTAGACCCTCTTAATAAAAAAGTCTACGTATCATTGCTGGAGCCTTCCTGTGTCCTAAAAGAGTGCTCTTCAAACGATCTGGATATATACAGAGCTGAGTATATTTTTCTGGCACTTCAGAGTTTTGTACTAGTAATTGTTGTTTGACTAATTTTATATCATTGCTGGCTGACTTCAAAGTTGTGCACTGTTATTTTCACTTGACTGTATAGTTTTTCAGATCTCAGCGAAAGGTGTTTCCCCCCCTTCCCCTATTTCTCTGTGTTTTAAGTTGGTATAACTGTTTTTACATCCTGTGTGTTATCTCACCATCTCAAGGATTACTTGCATAAAGTTAGACCCTCTTAGTAAAAGAGTCTGCATATCATTGCTGGAGCTTTTCTGTGTCCTGAAAGAGTGCTCTTCAAACTATCTGGAGATATACACTGCTGAGTATATTTTTCTGGCACTTCACAGATGTGTACTGGTAATTGCTGTTTGAGTAATTTTATATCATTGCTGGCTGACATCAGAGTTGTTCACTGTTATTTTTGCTTCACTGTATAGCTTTTCAGATCTCTGCTGAATGTGTTTTTCTCCCACCCCCCTATTTCTCTGTGTCTTAATTTGGTATACCTGGTTTTACATCCTGTGTGCTATCTGGTCATCTCAAGGATTACTTCCATAAAGTTAGACCCTCTTAGTAAAAAAGTCCGCATATCATTGTTGGAGCCTTCCTGTGTCCTGAAAGAGTACTCTTCAAACTATCTGGAGATATACAGAGCTGAGTATATTTTTCTGGCACTTCAAAGTTGTGTACTGCTAATCGTTGTTTGACTAATTTTATATCATTGCTGGCTGACTTCAGAGTTGTGCACTGTTATTTTTGATTCACTGTATAATTTTTCGGATCTCTGCTAAAGGTGTCACCCCCCGATTTCTCTGTGTTTTAAGTTGGTATAACTGGTTTTACATCCTGTGTGTTATCTGACCATCTCAAGGATTACTTGCATAAAGTTAGACCCTCTTAGTAAAAAAGTCTGTGTATCATTGCTGGAGCCTTTCTGTGTCCTGAATGAGTACTCTGCAAACTATCTGGAGATATACAGAGCTTAGTATATTTTCGGGCACTTCAGAGTTGTGTACTGGTAATTGTTGTTTCACTAATTGTATGTCATTGCTGGCTGATTTCAGAGTTGTGCACTGTTATTTTTGCTTCACTGTGTAGTTTTTCAGATCTCTGCTGAAGGTGTTCCCCCCTCCCTATTTCTCTGTGTCTTAAGTTGGAATAACTGGTTTTACATCCTGTGTGTTATCTGACCAGCTCAAGGATTACTTGCATAAAGTTAGACCCTCTTAGTAAAAAAGTCTACATATCATTGCTGGAGCCTTCCTGTTTCCTGAAAGTGTGCTCTTCAAACTATCTCGGGATATACAGAGCTGAATATATTTTTCTGGCACTTCAGAGTTGTGTAATGGTAATTGTTCTTTCACTACTTTTATATCATTGCTGGCTGACTGCAAAGTTGTGCAGTGTTATTTTCGCTTCACTGTATAGTTTTTCAGATCTCTGCTGAAGGTGTTTTTTCCCCCTCCCCATATTTCTCAGTGTTTTAAGTTGCTATAACTGGTTTTACATCCTGTGTGTTATCTGACCATCTCAAGGATTACTTGCATAAAGTTAGACCCTCTTAGTAAAAAAGTCTGCATATCATTGCTGGAGCCTTCCTGTGTCCTGAAAGGGTGCTCTTCAAACTACCTGGAGATATACAGAGCTGAGTATATTTTTCAGGCACTTCAGAGTTGAGTACTGGTAATTGTTGTTTGACTAATTTTATGTCATTGCTGGCTGACTTCAGGGTTGTGCACTGTTATTTTTGCTTCATGGTATACTTTTTCAGATCTCTGTTGAAGGCGTTTTTCACCCCGTCTCCCTATCTCTCTGTGTCTTAAGTTGGTATAACTGGTTTTACATCCTGTGTATCTGACCATCTCAAGCATTACTTGCATAAAGTTAGACCCTCTAAGTAAAAAAGTCTGCATATCATTGCAGGAGCCCTCCTGTGTCCTGAAAGTGTGCTCTTCAAACTATCTGGAGATATACAGAGCAGAGTATATTTTTCTGGCACTTCAGAGTTGTGTACTGGAAATTGTTGTTTGACTAATTTTATATCATTGCTGGCTGACTTCAGAGTTGTGCACTGTTATTTTTGCTTCACTGTATAGTTTTTCAGATCTCTCCTAAAAGTGTTTCCCCCCGCCCCCTATTTTTCTGTGTTTTAAGTTGGTATAACTGGTTTTACATCCTGTGTGTTATCTGATCATCTCAAGGAGTACTTGCATAATGTTAGACCCTCTTAGTAAAAAAGTCTACATATCATTGCTGGAGCATTCCTGTGTCCTGAAAGAGTGCTCTTCAAACTATCTGTAGATATACAGAGCTGAGTATATTTTTCTGGCACTTCAGAGTTGTGTACTGGTAATTGTTGTTTGACTAATTTTATATAATTGCTGGCTGACTTCAGAGTTGTGCACTGTTATTTTTGTTTCACTGTATAGTTACTCAGAACTCTGCTGAAGGTGTTTTTCTCCCCTCCCCCTATTTCTGTGTGTCTTAATTTGGTATAAGTGGTTTTACATCCTGTGTGTTATCTGACCATCTCAAGGATTACTTGCATAATGTTAGACCCTCTTAGTAAAAAAGTCTGCATATCATTGCTGGAGCATTCCTGTGTCCTGAAAGTGTGCCCTACAAACTATCTGGAGATATACAGAGCTGAGTATATTTTTTCTGGCACTTCAGAGTTGTGTACTGGTAATTGTTGTTTGACTAATTTTATATCATTGCTGGCTGACTTCAGAGTTGTACACTGTTATTTTTGTTTCGCTGTATAGTTTTTCAGATTTCTGCTGAAGGTGTTTTTCACCCCCTCTCCCTATTTCTCTGTGTCTTAAGTTGGTATAACTGGTTTTACATCCTGTGTGTTATCTGACCATCTCAAACATGACTTGCATAAAGTTAGACCCTCTTAGTAAAAAAGTCTGCATATCCTTGCTGGAGCCTTCCTGTGTCCTGAAAGAGTGCTCTTCAAACTATCTGAAGATATACAGAGCTGAGTATATTTTTCTGGCACTTCAGAGTTATGTACTGGTAATTGTTGTTTGACTAATTTTATATCATTGCTGGCTGACTTCAGAGTTGTGCACTGTTATTTTTGCTTCACTGTATAGTTTTTCAGATCTCTGCTGAAGGTGTTCCCCCTCTCCCTATTTCTCTGTGTCTTAACTTGGTATAACCGGTTTTACATCCTGTGTGTTATCTGACCATCTCAAACATGACTTGCATAAAGTTAGACCCTCTTAGTAAAAAAGTCTGCATATCATTGCTGGAGCCGTCCTGTGTCCTGAAAGAGTGCTCTTCAAACTATCTGGAGATATACAGAGCTGAGTATATTTTTCTGGCACTTCAGAGTTGTGTACTGGAAATTGTTGTTTGACTAATTTTATATCATTGCTGGCTGACTTCAGAGTTGTGCACTGTTATTTTTGCTTCACTGTATAGTTTTTCAGATCTCTGCTGAAGGTGTTCTGCCCCTCCCTATTTCTTCTGTGTCTTAAGTTGCTATAACTGGTTTTACATCCTGTGTGTTATCTGACCATCTCAAGGATTACTTGCATAATGTTAGACTCTCTTAGTAAAAAAGTCTGCATATCATTACTGGAGCATTCCTGTGTCCTGAAAGAGTGCTCTTCAAACTATCTGTAGATATACAGAGCTGAGTATATTTGTCTGGCACTTCAGAGTTGTGTACTGGTAATTGTTGTTTGACTAATTTTATATCATTGCTAGCTGACTTCAGAGTTGTGCACTGTTATTTTTGCTTCACTGTATAGTTTTTCAGATCTCTGCTGAAGGTGCCCCCCCCTATTTCTCTGTGTCTTAAGTTGGTATAACTGGTTTTACATCCTGTGTGTTATCTGACCATCTCAAGCATGACTTGCATAAAGTTAGACCCTCTTAGTAAAAAAGTCTGCATATCATTGCTGGAGCCTTCCTGTGTCCTGAAAGAGTGCTCTTCAAACTATCTGGAGATATACAGAGCTGAATATATTTTTCTGGCACTTCAGAGTTGTGTACTGGAAATTGTTGTTTGACTAATTTTATATCATTGCTGGCTGACTTCAGAGTTGTGCATTGTTAATTTTGCTTCAGTGTATAGTTTTTCAGATCTCTGCTGAAGGTGTTCCTCCCCTCCCTATTTCTCTGTGTCTTAAGTTGGTATAACTTGTTTTACATCCTGTGTGTTATCTGACCATCTCAAGGATTACTTGCATAAAGTTAGATCCTCTTAATAAAAAAGTCTGCATATAATTGCTGGAGCATTCCTGTGTCCTGAAAGAGTGCTCTTCAAACTATCTGGAGATATACAGAGCTGAGTATATTTTTCTGGCACTTCAGAGTTGTGTACTGGAAATTGTTGTTTGACTAATTTTATATCTTTGCTGGCTGACTTCAGAGTTGTGCACTGTTATTTTTGCTTCACTGTATAGTTTTTCAGATCTCTGCTGAAGGTGTTTTTCTCCCCTCCCCCTATTTCTGTGTGTCTTAATTTGGTATAACTGGTTTTACATCCTGTGTGTTATCTGACTATCTCAAGGATTACTTGCATAATGTTAGACCCTCTTGGTAAAAAAGTCTGCATATCATTGCCGGAGCATTCCTGTGTCCTGAAAGAGTGCTCTTCAAACTATCTGTAGATATACAGAGCTGAGTATATTTTTCTGGCACTTCAGAGTTGTGTATTGGTAATTGTTGTTTGACTAATTTTATATCATTGCTGGCTGACTTCAGAGTTGTACACTTTTATTTTTGCTTCACTGTATAGTTTTTCAGATTTCTGCTGAAGGTGTTTTTCACCCCCTCTCCCTATTTCTCTGTGTCTTAAGTTGGTATAACTGGTTTTACATCCTGTGTGTTATCTGACCATCTCAAGGACTACTTGCATAAAGTTAGACCCTCTTAGTAAAAAAGTCTGCATATCATTGCTGGAGCCTTCCTGTGTCCTGAAAGAGTACTCTTCAAACTATCTGGAGATATACAAAGCTGAGTATATTTTTCTGGCATTTCAGAGTTGTGTACTGGTAATTGTTGTTTGACTAATTTTATATCATTGCTGGCTGACTTCAGAGTTGTGCACTGTTATTTTTGCTTCACTGTATAGTTTTTCAGATCTCTGCTGAAGGTGCCCCCCCTCCCTATTTCTCTGTGTCTTAAGTTGGAATAACTGGCTTTACATCCTGTGTGTTATCTGACCATCTCAAGGATTACTTGCATAAAGTTAGAACCTCTTAGTAAAAAAGTCTACATATCATTGCTGGAGCCTTCCTGTGTCCTGAAAGAGTGTTCTTCAAATTATCTGGAGATATACAGAGCTGAGTACATTTTTCTGGCACTTCAGAGTTGTGTACTGGTAATTGTTGTTTGACTAATTTTATATCATTGTTGGCTGACTTCAGAGTTGTGCACTGTTTTTGCTTTACTGTATAGTTTTTTAGATCTCTGCTGAAGGTGTTTGTTTTCCCATACCCACCCTCCCTATCCCTGTGTTGTTGTTTAAATTTGGAGGTTTTTGCAGTTGCCTGCCCCCACTGTAGATTTGATCTGGGACACTCCCCCCAAGTCCCATCTCTTTACCTCATTCTCCCTAATAGACTCATTCTGCATTGTTTTTAGTCATTTTTAATTCAATTGCATTTTTTAAACTGTTTGGTCCAACATTGCTACATACTCAAATGTGCTAGCTTGCACTGCATTTTAATTGTTTTGACTGTTGTTTTAGCTACTTTTCTGTATATACAAAAAAAAAAAAAACTTTCCTGTAGCTAGTATAGTCCAGATTCAGATTTGCTGTATCCAGGACTGTAAGTAAGCTTCTGAGCCCTCCCAAGCTTTCTGTGTTGGAGGGAAGCCTTCTAGCTTATCATTGGGAGTGGTAAGCACTAGGTAACCTATCTACCACATAAGGAGTGGTTCTGGCCCAGAAAGTATAGTTATTGGCCATTTGGGCAGTTTTTCCATGTCTCTCAACTTTCTGATTTAAATGCCCCATTTGCACTTGTTTCCGCCCTTTCCTGTAACTAGTTTAGTTCCGATACAGATTCTTACTTTTAGCACGAATTTGCTTATTCGTGATCAGCACTTGTTCAGAACTTGTAAGCACTAAATAACCTAATTACTACATGAATCAATCTTCCTCATTACCTAGAGGAAAACAATTTTTGTACTCACTTTCCTCTCTTATCTAGAGGAAAATCGTTTTTTTTTATTCAGGCATGTCCAAGGGTCAGCTCCCAGTGTTCTCTCCTCTGATGAATCTGGGCATCTTTGGGCAATGTAGAAATTGCCTCATGTACACAGACAACCCTCTCCTCCTACCACCCAACACTACAACCTGTGAGAGATGCACTTATCTAGCCAAAATGGAGGTAAAGCTCTCTCCAATCAAGACTGAACTTGACAGTCAAGAGGAGAAGGTAAACACTTGCACAACACCACACTCATCACATGGTCTCACTAAATCTACACCACCAAAATCCACACATAGAAACACAAAAACATTCGTGGAGGCTCTCAGTAATAATCTGCTCAAGCAACAAAGACCTCCAAAGCAGAAATGCAAGCAACCTCCACCCCCAACACAACCCAAATGACAAACAGCCCGCAGACTCAGTGTGCCATTCAACCACAGCCAATATGGCAAAACAACGTACCCAACACACTAGTCATAGGTGACTCTATAGTCAGGCACACTGATGTCCCATTCACCAGGCTAAACAAGGAGAAGGTTACTGTCAGCTGCCTGTCGGGTGCCAGGATCCGGCACATAACCCACGCACTCAGGTCACTCCACAACAAGTACAAATATGACTCTGTCATTGTCCATGTTGGTGTGAACGACATGAGACGTACCTCCCTGGACTACATGAAAGGAGAGATGGAAGAGCTCTCCAATCTTGTAGCCCAGGCAGGTATGACCCTAGCCATGAGTAGCATTCTGCCATCTCCCAGAATGATGCCGCAGTACAAGGACAAAATGATTGACTTCACCAATTGGCTAAGCTTCTGGTGCCATTCTAAAGGGATCCAGTATCTGTCTGCCTGGGATGACATGGTCAACAGACCACGATGCTTTGCCAGTGATGGCCTGCACCTGTCACCCCTGGGATTCTGGATACTGGCTAAGGTTCTTGCCGCCCCTATAGTGCCTTTTTTAGGCAAGGTTCAAATGACAAATTCACCACCTTAAGAGGAACAGGCAAGCAAAAACTGAGGGTGGTGCTACTCAATGCTAGAAGTCTAAATATCAAAATGCACTCGCTCGAGGCACTCCTTAAAATGGAGAACATCGATATCTGTGCAGTGACTGAGACCTGGTCCAAGGCTCCAGAGAGCATCCTGCACTACCAGGCTATAACTCATACCACACTTTTCGGCCATGTAACCTGGACCGGAACACCAAAGGCGAAGATGTGTCCATATTCATTAAGGATATCCACACCTCCAGGCTACTTGCTCAGCATAATGCAGCCGAGGTTATCCAATTGCAACTAACTCTGGGCAAAACTGCAATCCAAATTGTAGCTTGCTACAGATCACCCATCATGCCCCAGGATTCCCACTCCTCATTTCTTGATGTACTGGAAAATATTAGGGTTCAACCAAACACCCTAATAATGGGCAATTTCAACTATCCCACCATTAACTGGGAAAACTACTCATGTACCAACTCCTTCGCTCAATGCTTTCTGGAATTCATAAACTCCAATGCCCTGGATCAACTTATCCACACCCCCACCAGGGGCAACAATATCCTAGATCTAGTCATTACCAATATGAGTGACTGGTGTTCCACACCTGAAGTCAACGCCTCATTGGTCCGATCCGACCATAAGCTAATTACCCTAGATATCCACATCCTGCCTCCACCCCCCCCCATTAAGGAAACCATGGTAAAACATTTCTCCAAAGCCAATTTCATGCTTCTTAAGACAGAAGTGGTAAACTTCATGACACCCATGCAGATGGACAATACAGTTATGACTACTGAATCCTACACAATTGCTCTTTATAAGCACTGACATGAGTGCATCTATCGTGCTATCCTAAACAGAACTAAGACACTATCCTCCAAAAAAAGGAAGCCAATCTGGTGGTCCCCTGCCATAAACAAACTGTACAACAGGAGGAAGAAACTCTTGCAAAAGAGAGTAAAATCGGGAGCGCCCTGGTCAGCCTCAGTAAGAAGCTGCGATCCCTGATAAAATCCTCCAAAGCTAGTTACAAAAACAAAATTGCCACTGATTCTAAAGACAACCACAAAGCATTCTATAGCTATGTCAAGAATCTCAATGGCAACACTCAGATCTGCTCTGAGTTACAGCACAATGGCACTAAATATACAGACCCAACTGATATTGCCAACATCCTGGCAGATAGGTTCAGTGCTAACTTTACCCCCCTCTCACCCCCTAAAGAGTAAATCTCTATACCGGAAGAATGCAAAGTTCCTGTAAACACGGCTGCACGGGTAAAAACCACACTCTCCAAAGCCAAGAACACAGCATCCATGGGACCAGACAACATCCCAGTCTGCGTTCTGCACGAAGTACAGAACAAACTGACACCCCACCTAAGTACCATGTTCAGTCATAGCCTCACCTCAGGCTTTGTGCCTGCTGAATGGCGCACAGCAACGGTTATCCCACTCCACAAGGGGGGAGCCACCACGGACCCCGGGAACTATCGCCCCATTAGCTTGACGAGCCTGGTCTGCAAGGGCATGGAACGTATCATCATGGAACTTATAAACAAAGACATTGGTAATCTCCAAACTCTGGATCCCACCCAGTTCGGGTTTGTAAAAGGCAGATCATGTCTCCTAAACCTGATAGACATCTTTGAAGCAGTCACCAAAGCCGTAGACAAGGGTAAGGTGGTTCACACAGCCTATCTAGATCTTGTCAAGGTTTTCGACACCATCCCCCACTCTGGAATTATAGATAAACTCACTAAACTAGGTATAAATCCCTATGTCACAAGATGGGTTGCCAACTGGCTCACTGACAGAACCCACACTGTGAAAGTAGCAGACTCCAAATCCGACTTCAGACTAGTGACAAGTGGAGTACCACAGGGTTCAGTCCTGGGTCCTTTGCTGTTTGGTATCTACTTCTCTGAAGTACAGGCTAACACAGAAGGCTAACGAAGTTCGCAGATGACTGCAAACTAGGAGCCATAATCAAAACTCCTAATGATGTGGCCATCCTGCAAAAGGGCCTCACTGAGACAGATGCCTGGTGTCAAAGCCATGACCTCAAGCTCAATGCCAAAAAGTGCACTGTCATCCCCTTTGGTAAAAACTCTGTACCCATGAACTACAACATAGGCGGTAGTATACTTAACACCGAAAGTGTGATAAGAGACAGTAGTCTCTCCTTTGATAATCACATCGCCACAGTAGTCAGGAAATCCTTCTATGTGGCACACCTCATCACAAAAGGTTTCTCATCCAGAAAAAAGGATGTCATTGTTCCCCTCTACTCATCACTCATTAGACCCATTATAGAGTACAACACCCCTTTTGGTATGTACCTCACAAGACATGTCCAACAACTGGAAAGGCCACAGAAATACCTCACAAAGAGGATTACCAGCCTCAAACAGATGCCCTACGCAGACCGTCTCAAAGAACTCCAGCTTTACTCCATCGCATATTGCCTACTCAGAGGTGATCTCTGCCTAACATTCAAAGCTATGTCAAACCCAGAGCTGTTGGACATGCTCCACTTAAAGAAATCCCAATCCCTCTGAGCTACATGCTCTAGGGACCTAAACCTTGTTACCACAATAAACAGAACATGCCGGAGGGATAGATTCCTGCCCCAGAGACTTCCCATACTCTGGAATAAACTACCTATCTATATCAAACAAAGCTCCTCATTAGCACTCTTCAAGAAAAATCTTGATGATTAGATGGGATTAGATGGGAAATAGGAAATTCACTCCGGGGATCACCTGCTCGACAGTGGCACAGGAAAATTATTTTCTTGGGTGGCAAAAGCCAGGGTACCTTTTTGTCTGGGCTTGTAAAGGCCCCAGGGCCGATAGCCTAGTACCTACCTATGAACTGTTCTATTATTGTTTACATTTCTGTATTTTTTGTTTGTGAAATATTTCTATTTCCCCCAGTCTGAGCCTGAAATCGGTCAGTATTGATCAGTGGACTACCCCAGTAAACATAAATAAATAGATTACATGCCATCTTATCTAGCAATTGGCCTAGAACAGGCAGAAGAGAAATTGGTCTGTAGTCTGAGGTGTTTTGTGGTCTGATATATTTTGGGATGTATACAACTACTCAGTTCTTCTACTATTTTGAAAGGACTGTTACTACTGGAGAGTGGGGTTATATGCTTTGCATGGAACTTTGTGACTAAGTCTGAAACTGGAACAATGACAGGCTTAAGTATTTTTCTGATATCAAAAAGGTGCTTAAACTTTTGTTAAGCACCTCTTAGCATGTTAAACTCAAGTCTTATGCTAAAGCATAAGCTAGCACAGTGGACAATGGCAGCTACCACTGAATAGCAATGAGAATGTAAAGCAGGTTTAAAAGTTGTTAGACACCAGTCTGACACACTGTTAAACAGAAAGTACAGCAGATGTAAATGTCTAAGCTTTGTTTTTGTGTGTTGTGCGTCAGCACTGTTTTCCACCTTTCAAAGATTCAAAACATGTTGTACTCTTAAACATTTTTGTGTAACTGGTAGTACACACAGCTAAAGATTCATGCACTACAAATAATTATGAATGGGACTCTCTGATCATAACTCAGCTGATGCATGTTCTCAACATGGATATCAAGATTCTCCTCTCAAGAATCATTTCACTCACTTCTTAACATTAATTTTTTCCCATCCATGTCTCAAATGCATAACAACCTGGTTAGAATCACAGACCCAATCAAAATCTATTTTCTATTTGTGAAGCAAATGAATCTCTGCATAACTTAATAAACCATGGGAAAAGACAGTCAGTACCAGCTGGATCAATGACCGTGAAGTCACTCTGCTAACTTAGTTTCTCACACTGACATCTTCTAGAGGAAGAAGGCAGGAAGGTAAGGTTCTAAGGAAAGGGGTGATGAAGTATTTGAAGAGTGGATTTGAAAAGTGGTAAAAATCCTCTTGCAGAGTCTTCAGGTGTAAAAACAGAGCTGCTTTATTTAATTTTGTATGACCAGAAACACTGGTAGCTTCTTTCCGAAATGTTATTGTCTTTATTTGTGTGATGCACTTCTTTGACTGGTTACCCAGGGAGATGCATGCATTATGATTCTCTATTGAGTGGATACATTTCCAGGAGGCCCAAGCAGAATCTCATAGCTTGAGCAGTACATGTAATTCACTTGTCTTCAAAGGCAAATGGATTTCCTAAGAAATGTATGCCTTTATGCCAGATGAGTGCACTGGTCAGCATATCGGCATTACACTGTTTGATTCCCTAGTTTTGTCCCCAGCTGTGGTACGTGATATGTACAGTATGCTTGTCCTTCCAATGCTGTTTAAGGTTTGCTGTACTGAATTCCTGGTTTTAAAAATAGCTTGAAATTCTGAACCCCCCTAGGTATGCAGATCTCAGAGTTAGTACATTTAGACTGTGACAACTTGGGAGTGAAGCCCCACTCCATAACTGGTGCCTCCTGCATTAAGATTTCTGACTATTTTGTTTACCTCACCCTAATCCTTGGTCTTGACCAGTAGCTCCCCTGCTTTCACTCAATCGACCCATTTCTTCCTATCTCAGAGTGAGAGCCAGGCATCATCTTCTTGGGGGAACATATGCCCATCCTTTTGTTGGTTGGAGGGCCTAATCAGACCATTCATTCACGTTCAGAGTCATGCAGTAGGAAGTGGGCTACTGTGTCAGACCCAGAGGCCACTGCTCCCGACCACTCCAGGAGATCCTAAATGCAGCATTAGGTCTCCTGAGCTCCACTATGTGCTGCTCAGAGGTATGTATGCCTCCCCACGTCTTCCCAGCTAGTGCTATATATCACTTTGCAGCATGTGCTGAACAGATTCATTCCCATGGGTGTAACATACAGTACCCCCTCTTAGTGTCACCTAACTCATCAATCGAGCTGCCCATCTCTCACCAGGATGAACAAACCAGAAAAAGAATCTCACTATCATCCTCCCCAGCTTATCTTCTATAGCATTTGTGCTGCTAACAGAACATGGATCATCTGGATCACAGGGCTTAATCCTGCAGTGCCATGGGGATGAGGTCATTTAGCTTGTTCTTCTGATAGTATGTGGGTTCAATGATCATTTTTCATTGTTGTGGCATTTATTACTTCACGCTTTGTTTTTGTGATAAGCAGGCAGAATGTTGTTTGAAACTTCAGCCTATGTAAGACAACTGCTGATGCAGTAGAATGACACTATTTTTTGCCCTATGCAGCAAAACATTCACATAACAACATAAAAAGAAATTAACACAAATGAAAGATACATCACATGGACGTAAAAAAACAAAAAAAACAATCAAGTTTATTAAACAACAATTTTTTAGTGACTGCAGCCTGTTACCTTCCTTCCTGAGTGCTGGTTTAGTTTTTTTGTCACAGTTTTGGTTCTTAGTTTTGTGATATCACATGGATGTAGGCAAGTTATATTATGCATGTTCAGATGTGGGGCATTGGTATAGTAAACAGTTCAGCTATTCCTCTTTTTTTAAAGTGTTGAAATTTTATAAGAGGTGCATCTTTTTCATATGAATACCAAGCCAACAAGCTATGAAAATGAACAAATGGGTAGTAGCACACACAGGCATGCAGAGTATGCTTACAACTACCTACCTTTGTTTAGGCACATTAAGAAGAGTAAATGTAACCTATTCAACTTCTTAGCACAAAAAAATCTGGACAAAGCCAAAATAACGGGGGGACAAAGCACTCAAAAGAGGGACAAATTTTAAATATTGCTCTTATAAATTTAAAAAATTGCTAAAATAAAAGGTCTTGTGTTACCATACATTTTCTTAAGGATAACAAGTCTGAAACTCAAGTAACTGTCATTAGTTAGTGAATTATTTCCTCACTGATTTGCCACAAAAATTCGGAAACCACAACTTTTATAAGAAACAGACCAAAAGTATAAGGCAAAAATTTGGACATTCTGTGAAACTCTGGACGGTTGACAGGTACACATCAAGCCTTTTTGTAGAGTTTGTTAACTTACAATAAACTTCTACTGAATGCAAGAAATGCTAAAGTGATAGTATTTAGAAATAAAACCCAATGTGAATTAAGAGACAATACTAACCAGAAGCAGAAGCAGTATTGAGCAGAAACTTGACCTTTTGTTTATCTATCTGGGCTTCATAAAGAATACTGGGAAAACAAAGTACATGGTAACGAAAAACAACATTAATAAATGATGGGTGCTCTGTAAGCTTAAGTGTTTTTGACCCAAATTCTATGCAGGTGTTAGTTATAACAACAGTTTTACTATTTGTCCTTTATAGGGTGGCAGCAGCCACAAGCAGTTCCTATTAGCTATGCAGCAACTGCTAGAGCCAAACATCTGCAGCAGGGGATTCACTGTATTTGGAAAAAAAAAACATGGATCTTATTTGGAGGTGGGGAATCTTCCCAAGGTACCTCATAGGTTCACTGCTAATTAAGGTCTGCAACATGTCAAAACGCACAAGACAATAATGTGTCTTAAACCTGATTTCAGTACTAATGTACCATTTATTCCAAATTACTTCCCTGTATTTTACAGCAAACAGATATACAGGGTCAAGGTTTCGGTTTCCTACATTAACACTGATGTCACAGGCTGAATCAATTCTTTGGCTACAACCTGCAAATCACTGCCTGTGACAGATCTCCACCCTCTTAAAATTAAAGCTAATAAAAGCTATTTTTTCCCCTCAGTGCTTTGTGTATTGAAGCAAAAATTACCATATCTATTATCAGATGCTTGTTCTTTCGAACACTTACAAAGATATTCGACTTGCAGCAAAATCATGATGACATTTCAAGTCACACTGTTTTAAGAATACTTGGACAGGCAAGTTTCTAGTTTGTGGTATGACTGTCTAATGAAAAGTTTGGCATTTAGAATTATATATTTCTTCCAAAAGTAGCCCAGTGATAGAAGTATTTTATTAACTAAACTGAATCTCTTTGGTAGACGTAAACTATAATTAATAATAATAATAATAATAATAATGCTCATTTGTAAACCAGATTGGCCCAATGAACACAGTCTATTTTCAAGGACAACCAGGGAGCAATGTCTGGTTAAGTGACTTGTTCAAAGTCACAAAGTATGTAAATAAGGGCTGTAAGAATCAAACCCCGTACCATAGGAACTAATTACCACTTTAATTTAGTTAATAATCTTAAAAAATATAGAAAAGGGAGCAATGCCTGGTTAAGTGATCTGTTCAAGGTCACAAAGCAGGCAAATAAGGGCTGCAGGAATCAAACCATGTACCACAGGAACTAATTACCACTTAAAATATTTATTTAGTTAATAATCTTAAAAAAAATAGAAAAGGGCTGCCACTGGCAACCCAGAACTGAAATCAGAAAAACGGAATGCAAATTTGCATGAACTGTATTATAGCTTACTAAGGAAGCAGTATGCCAACTACTGCAGGTCTAGCCAACAATGTCACAGAATATGCACTCTTGAAGGAGAGCTGATAGTTTAGATGATGATGTCAGGATGTAGTGGGACATAAAGGATATCTTCAGCTTGGATTTGCAGGAGACAGGAACAAAATAAGATGAAGCTGGAAAAAAGAGAAGCAGACAAGAAATAGAGAAGACTGAAATGTCATAATGTTTAGTTTGGCGTAGTTAGATATTTGCAGTCAGTATCTCCTGGGATGAACTTAAAGGATCCCAAACAGTCATTGAATCAAAGTTTGAATGTTGCTATTTTAAACTGATAATATGTTGAGGAAGCTTGTTCCAAAGGTGAAGGAGGGACTGTGTGATGAATGCATCCTTCAATCAGCACTTGTTGATACTCCAGCATAGAACTAGATCTTTGGAACAGGTATTAACTAAGGTTTATCTATTTATTTTATTTATTTATTTATTTATTTTAATTTTTTTGAGAATTTGTGGAACAGGAAGTTACAGAGTACAGGGTTTGACAAAACTCAGAAAGCAAGGCAAAGATCACCTTGCAGGCATTTATAGGCAACAGAATTAAGGACATTTTTTGGTCTATACTAATAAAGGCAGTTCTTGCTCGTTAAAGATGAGCAGTTATTATATAGTTTGATAAAATTACTTCAAATGTCCATAAAAACAAATAAAAATGTGTGGTAGCATTAAGTAATACAAAGTGACATCATCAATTCATTTTATTCCAGCTATCGTCTATGTATGGCAATACACCAGGTACACACATGCACATATTCCAAACCTGTCTGTTGATCACTCATTGCCTAGACATCTGTTTTAAAATTTCTCAAGTGTAATCATCAAAGCTCAGCCATCGAGGATCATGAATTTACTCATTCCTGAAGAACTGTATCTACTCATGCTTGCCATGGTTAAATCTTTTATCACTTTTGGTTGATTGCTGATCAATCATACCTCTCAACTTCCCGGATGAAGAATCAGCGACAAAGCTAAAAATAATGGGGGAAGGGAGAGGCCTAAAATTAGAGGCTGCTTTTAAATACTAATATAGTTCACTTAAAAAGTTAATAAAAAACACATTATATACTAGTAAAATGATGGATTTCGTTGTTATTAGTCTGGACACTGGAAACTTGAGGCCTGATCCTTTCAGACACCTATCTTCTGGCAACAACCAATCTCCTGCCCTCATCCACTAAACTGCTGCAATTTGATGACTCTCCAGATCAAGTGATGCCAGGACAACATTATAGTTCTGAAATAAGATTTCATTTATTTATCTATTTATTTATCCTTTATTGACTGGGTTAGTCCCACTAGACTAGTAGCCTCTTTTCAAGGGAGACCCGAGGTGGTATTTATACTACTACAGGAAATTTGACCAGAGCATTAGGAAACTTCACCTACTCCGTACGACGGTCGCTAGTTGGAGCGTACTGGGATGACTTTTACAGTCATATTTCATGTTTCCATTCCAGATGCAAAAGTGGTTCAGAGAAGCAGGGAGACAAAAGCAGACAATGGAAGCTGTAGAGTGTGAATGCAGAATCAACAATGCAGTTGTTGATTCAAACAAAGAGGACTTTGTGGTGGAAGCATGCAAGGACAGTGAACCTTGCATAAAGCAAAACTGTGGTGTCACTGAGAAAGTAAAAGACAGTCAAGTCTTTTCAAGGGCTGGAGATGGAGGTTCAAAGAAAGGCAGTCATGAGCTCGTGAAATTTGGAAGATCTTTTTCAGCAAAATCTCTTCAATGAAGAGGTTTCAACAGGGGATTGTGTTGTTCCAACCCTCCAGTCCGGAGGGTTGCAGGATGAATTACTCATGGATTTGGGTAAAATGAGTGAGCCAAAAAGCAGTAGAGATATATAGTGGGGTGAATTAATGGATAAAATTCAGAATGAAGAGTGTCAACAAAAAGTAACAGTAGTGGTGAAAGGAATATTGTATGCAGAGGTGGTCAAGGCCACATCCAAAAAAAAAAAAAGGAAAGAAGACTAGAGTTACAAGTGTAAAGAAAAAGAAATCTTTTACAGTATGAATTGAAAAGAATGAAGAGTCTGTATTAGACAGATATAAGGTATGGGGTGAAGTAATTACTCCATTGTGAGTGAAAGCAAGCAAGGTAAGAACTTTTATATCAGTAAAGAGACATTTTCTGACATTATTTATGAGACTGATCAAGTAATGGAAAAGTTTTTGGAGGAATATGAACAAAAGAAAAATTGTATGCTGTGGAATCTATATGTATTTAAAGCTTTTCATAGAGAGACAAAGAAAAAGATTAATATCATACAATTTTGAAATGAAGTAGACAGACACTTTAAAAGAACATTTATTAAAGTTATGTTAAAATGTGTATGACATGGCAAAAATGTATGATAATAGAGCTTTATGGACTGGGGCATGGGATTGTAATGCAATTTTGAAAACTGAAAATGAATGCATTGTGCATTTACCTAGTGTTATAAATGTCAGAGGCGACAGAGGTATGGTAAAATATTGGGGTCAGCCTAACATGTTTTTTATGTGGAAAAAATTATCATTTAATTAGTAATTATGCTGAAAGAAGATGTTTGATGTGATGCAAGAAACTGTGAATTGAGGTGTTATATATGTAATAAAAAGGGGCATTTATGGAGGAATGTGAAGAAAAAGGAAAAGAGATGGAGGTAGATACTGCAGAAATGCCAAATGAGCAAGACACAAACAGTGAAGTGTGGTAAAAGAGTTAGAAATAGTGGATAAACAAATAGAAATTACGGATAGAAAGCAAGGTATACAAAAGCCAGTATGCAGGATGAACTTAATATAGACAAAACAGAAGAAGAATCTGGGTTGAGTAATAGCGATGATGTGAAATGAATTATAGTTAAGCAAAAAGAAATTCATTTGGTAAAAGAGTATGAGAATGGAAATGGAAAACTACAGAAAGATGCAAAAAAGAAAAAGAAAGTGAAAGATTGAGGTTAAAATTTTTTTCAAGATAGAATTATTTGTAAAGTCCTACCGCTTAATGTGAATGGTTTTAAGAAGTTAAAAAAGAACACAGATTTTGAAGTGGTGTAAAAAGCAAGGCAGTGATATCATTATCTTAAAAGATATTAGATTCTTGTCTCAGATAGAAAGGTATTAAACAGAAATGTGGTGGGAAGAATGTTATCTGGAATTTTGGGAGAGGAGATATGTACTTCTCACAGAGAGATGCTAAAAATTCTTAAATTCTGTTAGCCTGGGAACTGAAGACAGGTGACAAAAGAGTGAAGTCATCCAGCAGACCCAGCAGTAATGTTTTGATATTAATTTGGGAACTCTCTTATTTTTCTTTGGACCTAGAAACATCCTCTCATAAGCACTTGCCTTGCTAACAGTAAGTAACAAGGGTACAGTAATCTCTCTTAGATATAGATAGGAATATAGTAAAGATTAGTTTAGATGTTTTCTGTATTTATGTGAGACTGTCCTGCAATGTTGTTTTAGAATATTTCCTGTGATTCTGAACTCTGTACTCACTGTGTTGAGTTAATGAGTATTGTCTTGGTCTTTTATGACTTATTATTAAATATATTTAAACTGTTTAATTGTGGCTGGTTTGTTTAGAGATACTGAAGATCTTAGAGTACTTACATATGTACTTAGTAACATTGTACAGGCCACTCCTAAATAACATTGGCCTTTGTCACACTTACCATTTGGCTAATAGTAACATCACACAGTAGAAATGGTCATCCGTTGGGAAGGGCCTTACAGTAGCTGATAAGGGGTTCTGGTGGCAGTGATAACTACCTTATGGTCTGGGCAAAATGGGACATAGCTAGTAAGCCTGTGCCAGCCTTTCCCAGGTGTGTGTTTGTGTATAAATCAAATCTCAAAGTGTGTGTGTGTGTGTGTGTGTGTGTGTGTGTGTGTGTGTGTGTGTGTGTGTGTGTGTGTGTGTGTGTGTGTGTGTGTGTGTCAGCTACTTGGGCAGAGACACAAAGCACTGGTTGGACAGAGAGAGTGCTATGAGGACTTGGCATGGAACCCTGGGTAAGGACTTAACTCTATAGCTGTGCCAGTGGTGAGTCTTACTGGGGATCTGGAGAGAGAGAGAGAGAGAGAGAAGGAGAAACCACTCCCAAACTGAATGTGATCTCTGTGTTCTCTTAAGGGAAATTGCACTTTGCTGTGTGTGTACTTGCCATCCTCCCAATGTGTATGTCCCTCACTGGTGCTAGTGGTGAGGATTGAGGCTCCTTGATTATTGGGTCAATTCAGGGGTGTCACATATTAATTGGTGGCAGTGGTGGGATATCCACATCACATGTTAATTGGTTGACAGTGGTGAGTTAGCCACATCACATATTAACTGGCTTGTAGTGGTGTGGATATTGAATTCCTGTAGCCTGTGTACAGTAGTCACTGAAGGTGTTTGTACTTTCAATCAGCCACTCAGTGAACATTCAGAGTTCATATCACCATTGTTTTATTTTTTTGTTAGCTTAGTTAGTCAGGGAGATCAGGCAAGCATGTCAGCAGAGGAGTATGGCAAGCTGACAAGGAGCCAATTGGCTGAGATGTGCCAGGCTAAAGGACTGGTGCATGCCAACCGGACTAAAGCAGACAAGATTGGAGCTTTAGTTACAGCTATATCACAGGATAGCAACCAGGAGGATAATCAGACTGGCCTTGAAGGTGTACAACTCTCAGAAAATGGACAGCTCAACCTTTCCACAGAGGACTTAAAAATCCATCTGGAGATAAAGAGACTTGAGGTAGAGGCCAAGCGTTTGGAAACAGAGGCAGCAGAGAGACTGAGACGTCTAAAGGATGAGGAAAATAAGAAACTGCAATGCCTGGAAGCTGAGGAGAAGTAGAGGCAGAGGCAGCATTAAAAGGAGATGCTGACTTTTCTCCAGAGTATTGGAGGTAATGGGGATGGAGTAACTGAACCCCAGAAGCAACAACATTCAGTAAATTTCTTCCACAATTTACAAAAGGGGATAATTTTGATAGCTTCATTCATATCTTTGAGAGGGTATGCAAACAATATGATGTTGACCAAGGGCTCTGGGTACGGTTCCTGACCCCCTTACGCCATGGTAAAGCTGTAACTGTACTTTCCAAACTATCTGACACTGATTGTTTAAATTATAATGTTGTAAAGAACTGTTTGCTAGAATGTTTTAAGTTAACACCTGAAGCTTACAGAAAATGTTTCATGAGCATAGATGCAATGCAGATGAAAGTGTGTGTGAATATGTTGCTGAACTAAGCACTTATTTTCATAGGTGGGTGAGTGGATATCAGGTCACCAATTTTGAAGGGCTGGCAGACCTTCTGGTGAAGGAACAAGCCCTTAGCACTTTGCCTGAGGACATGAGACTCTGGTTAGCTGATAGACAATGCAATACTGTAAATGAGTTGGGGAAGAAGGGAGATCTATACCTAACAAGCAAGGCATCACTGCAGAGGAAATGGACACCCAGTGCTGCTCATGCATCTAAGGGAACCCATGGTGGGCAGCCCAGACTGCCCCAACAGAGTCCTCCAGTAGCAGGGGAAGCCACTAGTCCAGATACACGTCCAGGACCAAGGATTAAATGTTTAAAATGCAACCAGTGGGGCCATATAGCATATAGATGTCCACGGAGGCAAGGTGGGGAACAAAAGGTAGGAGAGCCAGTAAGTGGGAGTGACAAAATGCTAACAGTAGGTTGTCTCAAGACAACAAGGGTACCAAACTACCACAATAGGTTATATCCTATGTTAGTGAATAGGAAAGAGGCCATGGCTAAGAGAGAGACAGCTTCTGACCTAACCATTCTGAAGGCTGCAATGGTTACAGAGGAGCACAACTTGCTTGGCAGTCTACTCCAGTCAGAGCTTTAGGAGAGACACCATTCCAAATACCTTTGGCTAGGGTTCACCTTGACTGGGAGAGTGGAACAGGAAGCAAGCAAGTAGGTGTGTTTGAGGATATCCCAGCAGATGCCCTGATATGGAATGATTTTGAAAATGCAGTATCATGTGTTCATGCAGTTACACGCAGTCAGACCTGGAGACAAGCATATGGGTCTGGTAGCCTGGGGGATACCCAGACAGACTGCACACTTAAAGCCAGGACTGGTAAAGTGGTTACTTCAGGGAGGGAGCTATCCTGTAGCAGTGATACTGAAGGTGAGCAACAGCTGTTTGTGGGTACTGATGTTCCCTTGGACAGAGTGACTGCAAGGGCAGAGGTGAATAGTAGTACCCAGGCTGACAGTGAAGCATTGCTGTCAGAGGATACCAGACTTCCTGTGGAAGGGGAGCTTTGAAGGGTTACAAAGAGAGAGTTGAGACAGGCTCAGCTCTCAGACCCTACATTACAAGGCCTGATGGAGGTAACTAATGAGGCACCTGATTCTAAAGGGAAGGGGGAATCTGTCTAGTGGGACAAAGGGTTACTGTAGAGAGAGTGGACACCTGAGGGAGGGCTAGAGGGTGAGACAATACAGCAGTTCATAGTGGCCATAGCCTAATATCTGGCACTTCTAGCCATAGCCCATGATATTCCCTTTGCAGATCATATGGGCATAAAATGTACAAAGAGAGACATTATGCAGAACTTATATTGGCCTGAGATTTCCAGAGATGTAACAGGGTACTGCAGGCCCTGTGAGCAGTGCCAAAAGGTAGACAAGGCAGGAGACGTGGTGAAAGCTCCTTTGATGCCTTTGCCTGTGACTGAGCAGCCATTTCAGAGGGTAGCTATGGATATTGTGGGGCCTCTGAATACCACAAGTTCCACAGGGAAAAAGTGTATCCTAGTGATAGTAGATTATGCTACCAGATACCCTGATATGATGGCTCAGTCCTCCATTGAGGCAGAAAAGGTGGAAAATGCTTTGTTAGAGATTTTCAGCAGAGTAGACTTCTCAAAAGAAATACTGACTGACAGAGGTGCCAATTTCATGTCAGCCCTGCTGGATTGTCTGTGGAAGTACTGTGGTGTGAAACACCTAAAGACCACCCCCTACCATCCCCAGACTAATGGTCTTGCTGAGAGGTTAAACTCCACACTCAAGATGATGCTACGGGCATTTGAAGACCAGTTTAAGAGGGAGTGGGACAAATATTTGCCCCATCTGTTGTTTGCTTACAGAGGGGTTGCCCAGGAATCCACAGGTTTTTCACCGTTTGAGTTGCTGTATTGGCATAGGATGAGGGGACCTCTAGATTTGATTTGAGATGAGTGGAAGGGTGAGTGTGAATCCCACAAGTAGTCTGTTGTTGCATATGTCCTAAACCTTAGGACAAGGCTCACGGAGCTCATGGGCTTGGCCCAGGAGAACCTGGCAGAAGCACAACAGCAGAAAAAGATCTGGTATGACAGGAATACTCAAGCTAAAGAGTATGCTGTAGGGCAGCAGGTAGTGGTTCTCATTCCTGTCAGACACAACAAGCTGCAGGCAGCTTGGGAGAGACCCAACAAGGTGGTAAGGAAGGTCAGTGATGTTAACTACATGGTAGAACTACTAGTCAGGGGCAAAAACTGTCCCATGTTAACATGATGAAACCTTACCATGACAGGGAGGCCCTTTGCTAAGTATTTGCAGTACAAGAAATGAGGAGTCTGAGGGGGATCTATGGCTACAAGGAGCCAGCCAGGAAAACCCCGAGTTACTAAGGTGGAGCCTAGGGTTGCAAGCATATGATATGACAGTGTAGCACCACAGTGGGATTAGCAATGCTAACGCAAATAGGCTCTCAAGACAGGGAATGGGGTAATGTATTCTCAGATAGGTTCACCCTCTCCAGCAATACTTCTCAAGGGTCACTTGAAAAACTAGCTTGAGTTTTCGGGAAAGGGAAAAATGTGACACTGCCAGCCCAGCTATGTGGAATTTTGTAAATAATGATATGTCATTTGTGAATAGTAATATGATTCATATGCTTGTCTTGCAAAATGTAAGAGAACTACATAATATGAGGATATGAAAGTACTGGTGCAGAACTGTGTGTTGAACTGTATGTTATGTACAGAGCTTCAGGAGTGTAACCACAGTGCACCCTACTGGAAAAGAACAGAGATGGGTATGAACTACATACCTGTGCAAATGTATGTTTTGATAGTAGAGGCTGGAACATGCAGAGTTAACTCACAAAACTTTAAGAAAATAAGTTGAAATTAATTGCTTTATGATGTGCTACAAAAAAGATAGTTTCAGTGCAGCAAGCAGACACAATGTCTAGAGCTAGAGTTTTTCTGATTGTCTTGAAACAGAAATAAATACTAGGCTTAAAATGTAAAAGTGTTTAACTGTTTTATGACTTCCGGTTCTAGGCAAACTTCTGAGAGATAGGTACTTCTCACACAGAGATGCTAACAATTCTTAATTTCTGTTAGCCAAGGAACTGAAGTCAGGTGACAAAGAGTGATGACATCCAGCTGACCCAGGAGTTTGTTTCTGTCTTTTGGCTTTTCCCGGTTAGGGGTCGCCACAGCGGAACTCCAGTCTGCTAATGATTGGCAGTTGATGTTTACGTACCGGCTTGCCAGGCCTGATGCATAACCTTCAACGAAGGTATGCCCATTCACACATGTCTCCACGCAGAAGACGCTCTAGCTGAGAATCGAACCGGACAGGGTCTTACTGTGAGGTGACAATGCTACCGCAGAACCACCACCGTGGGTACCCAGCTGACCCAGGAGTAATGTTTTTATATTAATTTGGGAACTCTCTCAGAGAGACTGTGTATTTTGTATTTGTCTTTGGACCTGGAAACATCCTCTCATCAGCACTTGCCTTGCTAATAGTAAGTAACCAGGGTACAGTAATCTCGCTTAGATATAGATAGGAATATAGTAAAGATTAGTGGAGTTGCATTGTGTCTTTGTGGACTTGGAGAAAGCATATGACAGGGTGCCTAGAGAAGAGTTGTGGTATTGTATGAGGAAGTCGGGAGTGGCAGAGAAGTATGCAAGAGTGGTACAGGATATGTATGCAGATAGTGTGACATTGGTGATGTCTGCAGTGGGAGTGACAGATGTGTTTAAGGTGGAGGTGGGATTACATCAAGGATCAGCTCTGAGCCCTTTCTTATTTGCAATGGTGATGGACAGGTTAACAGATGAGATCAGACAGGAGGCCCCATGGACTATGATGTTTGCAGATGACATTGTGATCTGTAGTGAGAGTAGGGACCAGGTTGAAGAGACCCTGGAGAGGTGGAGATATGCTCTTGAGAGGAGAGGAATGAAGGTCAGCAGGACTAAGACAAAATATGTGTGTGTGTGAATGAGAAGGAGGATAAATGAATGGAGAGGATGTAGGGAGTAGACTTGGAGAAGGTGGAGGAGTTTAAGTACTTGGGATCAACAGTTCGGAGTAATGGTGAGTGTGGAAGAGAAGTGAAGAAGAGAGTACAGGCAGGGTGGAATGGGTGAAAAAGAGTGTCAGGAGTGATTTGTGACAGATGGGTATCAGTAAGAGTGAAAGGGAAGGTCTACAAGAGGGTAGTGAGACCAACTATGTTGTATGGGTTGGAGACAGTGGCACTGACAAAAAGGCAGGAGTCAGAGCTGGAAGTGGCAGAGTTAAAGATGTTAAGATTTGTACTGGGTATGACAAGGATGGACAGGATTATGAATCAGTATATTAGACGGTCAGCTCGTGTTGGACAGTTTGGAGACAAAGTCATAGAGGTGAGATTGCATTGCTTTGGACATGTGCTGAGGAGGGATGCTGGGTATATTGGGAAAAGGATACTAAGGATGGAGCTGCCAGGTAAGAGGAAAAGAGGAAGGCCTAAGATAAGGTTTATGGATGTGGTCAGAGAGGACGTGCAGGTGGTTGGTGGGACAGAGCAATATGCAGCGGAAAGGAAGAAATGGAAACAGATGATCCGCTGTGGCGACCCCTAACGGGAACAGCCGAAAGAGAAGAAGAAGAAGTTTAGATGTTTTCTGTATTTATGTCAGACTGTCCTGCAATGTTGTTTTAAAATATTTCCTGTGATTCTTAACTCCGTGGTCACTGTGTTGAGTTATTGAGTATTATCTTGTTATTTTATTATTTATTATTAAATATATTTAAACCTTTTAATTCTGGCTGGTTTGTTTAGAGACATTTGAGCTCTTACAGTACTTGCATATGTATTTGGTGACACTGTACAGGCCACTCCTAAATATCCTTGGCCCTGGTCACACTTACCATTTGGATAATAGTAACATCACACAGTAGGCTTGGTCATCCTTTAGGAAGGGCATTAAAGTAGCTGATAAGGGGTTCTGGTGGCAGTGATAACTACCATGTGGTCTGGGCAGAAGGGGGCATAGCTAGTAAACCTGTGCCAGCCTTTCCCAGCTGTGTGTGTGTGTGTGTGTATAAATCAAATCTCAAAGTGTGTGAGTGTGTGCGTGTGCGTGTGTGCGTGTGCGTGTGTGTGTGTGTGTGTGTGTGTGTGTGTGTGTGTGTGTGTGTGTGTGTGTGTGTGTGTGTGTGTGTGTGTGTGTGTGTGTGTGTGTGAGAGTCTACTTGTCTACTTGTGCAGGGACACAAAGCACTGGTTGGACAGAGAGAGTGTTGGGAGGTCTTGGCTTGAACTGAATGTATATATAACTTATCTGATAAGGACAATAAAGTTTTGGAAAAAGAAGTAAGAACAGATGAATTAGACAAGGTGTTGAAAATAGTAAATTTAAACTTGGCAGCAGGATCAGACGGAATAAAATATATGCATAATAAGATGACTATAGTCCAAAAAATAGTTTGTAAACTTATTAAACAAAGGTCTTATTTATAAAGAATTATGTGGATGTGTTATTAGATTTATATGGAAAAAAAGGAGAGAACAAAGAATTACAGAATTGGATACCAATAGTATTAAACACAGATTATAAACTTTTTATAAAAATTTTACAAAAAAAAGGATGGAAGAAGAAGTGATTAAAGTTGTAAATTAATTTGTATTTGGTATAAAAGGAAGCAAAACTGGAAATTAGGCTGGAACAAAGGCACACAAAACCAAGAAATAGTGCAACAACACTTTAATCCACGCTTTCACCCGAAAGTGTGATTAAAGTGTTAGGCTATTTCTTGGTTTTGTGTGCCTTTTTTCCAGCCTAGTTCCAGTTTTGCTTCTCTTGGTTGTGTTTTTACTTGATCCCGGACTTGATCTTTGGATTTTTTGGTATAAAAGGGAAACGGGCTCAAGATTTATTAATAATTAGGGAACTAGTACAGGATACAGTGACTAGAAATGTTCAGGCAAAAATAATGGTGGGGGATTTATGTAAAGCTTCTGATTCAATTCATCATTCAGTATTATGGGATATATTTGAAGTATATAATATAGGCAAAAAATTAATAATGCTTGTATTACAGCATATAGGTATGATATAGTGAAGGCAATGGTAAATGTATGGTTAAGTAATAATATACAGTTAGAGAAGAGTGTGATGCCTGTGCCCTGGCCCAGCTATCAAGGAGCCTCAATCCTCACCACTAACACCAGAGAGGCCATCTCAAATATGAGGAAAGGATAAGAAATACACACAGTAAAGTGCAATTTCCCTTAAGAGCACACAGAGATCACAGTCAATCTGGGGCTGGTCACTCCCTTGCTCTCCAGGTCCCCATTAAGACTCCCCACTGGCACAGCTATAGGGTCCAACCTAGCTGGGCAAGCTAAACTCTCCAGCACCCTCTCTGTCCAAACAGTGCTTCGTGTCCCTGCCCAAGTAGCTGACACATACACACTTTGAGATAAGAGTTTATACAACCACACAGACACTTCTGGGGAAGGCTGGCACAGGTTCTCCAGCTGTGCCCCTTTTACCCAGGCTATAAGGTAGTACCACTTGTCACCACCCAGCTAATATTTATCAGCTACTCAGATGCCCTTAAATGGGTGTCCAATTATTACTGTGCAATATTATTATTCAATTGGTATTTGTGACTAATCAGTCAAGCTTATTTGGAGTGACTTCAACAGTAAACTCTATAAATATGCAATGTACTCTAGAGCTTAACTTATCTCTACACAAACCAGCCACAGTTAAAAGGTTTTAAAATATTTAATAATAAATAATTAAAACCACAAGACAATATTTACTACTACACAGTCAGTGCTAGTCAAGAGTTCAGAGATCACAAAGAAACACTTAAAATACTTCAGTAGTACAGTTCTGACATAACAGAAAAACAGTCTAACCTTTCTAGATTCTAGCTATGTCTAAAAGAAAACACAAGTTTAAGATAACTTACATAAGACAACAGGCAGTGTTGTGAGTTGGATGATCAAGACAAAAATGCTTAATGCCTTCTGATTCTCTCTTTTTAAATTGCTATTGCAGTTCTGATAAAAATTGCATCATCTTTTTACACTTACCTGGTGTTCCCAGGCTACACATTAACTACATTTACATCTTTAACATCTCCCTTTTGTTATCTTGCAGCTGGTCAGGAGCAGAGCAATAAAAATACAGTTGCATATTTAAATCTAGCAATTTAACTCTTGCTTAAAACAATAGAAAGAATTTCTCCATCTAGACCCCTCTGCACCACTGTCTACATCAAAGGGTCACCACATGCTTTAATTTGGTCAGTAGAGTGCACTGTTGTCACATTTATTTCCAGTTGCACATGTAACAGTATTTCTTTACATTTAAGATAACAAGCCTGTAGTTTACATTCATATTTACAAATGGCAGAATTAGCTGCACAATTCTATCTGGCTAGGCTGGCAGCCTTCACAAAGGGTATCAGACAAGGTTGCCCACTGAGTAGTAGAATATTTGTATTAGTAATGAATTTGATATCTACATACATGAATGGTGAGATGGAAGAAATGAGTTACATTTCTAATGAGGAGATAAAAATGCCTATTTTGTTAACTTATGCAGATGATATTGATATTGTTACAAAAGATAGGTTAGGTATAAGCATAGTGATAAAGAAGTTACAGGAGATTATTCAGGTAATAGGATTTTCACTAAATATAGACAAAAGCGAAGGTTTAGGACTTGAGGGGAAGGTTGAGGGAATTACATTTAATATGACAAAAATTGAAGTACTTGATATTCAGTTTGGAAAGCAAGAAATCAGAAACAATGTGGAAAGAAAAAAATAGAGGAAATGAAACATTTATGTTCTGAAAGTCTTTTAGGCTTTTGTTTATAAAAAAAGTGTATTTAATTAATGTCATATTGTTATCCAGAATTATTATTTAGCAAGTATTTTCAATGTTCCTTTGTTGATGAAGATAGAAATATATAATATATTTTTTCATTTATTTTGGGGTCCAGGTTGAACCCGGTTAAAAGGGGGGTTTTATATGTGGGCAAAGAAAAAAAGCAGGTTTGGAGTTAATAAACCCAACAGTTTATGCTGCATAAAAAGAAGTTATGTTCTTACCTTCCATTTGTGTTGTTGATCTATATTTCATTCTTGACTGATGGGTTCGGTTTCGACCTCTCGGAACCAACTCGGCCATTATGCATAGCTCGCGCCAGCCAAAAAACTCTCGAACTAAGGCTCTACCCACAATGCCTCTCTCCCCGTTACCTCAGATTGAGTTTGCCGAGTATTTAAAAAAATACAGAAGCCATGTCTAAGGTATACCCCTATATCATCCCAGGATTAGGTCCAAACCTCCAGGAGTCTTTTGGAGGGGGCAGGAGGGTGGGATGTCAAGAATGAATGAAGATCAACAATACATATCGAACGTTATGGTAAGAACATAACCTCTTTATCTGATGTTGTCAATCTTCATTCATTCTTGATTGATGGGACAGAGTCCCTAGCTACTTTAGATCTTGGGAGGCCATATGAAATGATATTCCTGAGCACCATAGAGCCAAAGTCTTACCCTGGAGACCATGTCTAACGTGTATTCTGTGTGTATTCTTCTGATAGTGTATTCTTAATGGTAACCCCCCACCACTCTCTACAGGACTTACAACGCTAAAACCAGGATTCTTACTGAATTGTTCCCTCTGTATCCCCAACTCCCTCCACTTCGTGATATTTTTTCCATGACAGAACCTCTGCTGACTGTATTTAGGAAACTGGTAATCTCCCATACTCATAGCTTAACCATTATTGGCCATTTCTCCATTCTTATTTACTCTACCACCATACTGATAGTTTTTTGCAGTCACTTACCTGCGCTGCTTGGTGCAGCCCTGCTCTGTTTGCCCTCGGTAATGCTCAGGCTCACTCCACTCCCCTACCCTGTCCCCATTTCCCACCCACCCTACTACTCCTAGATTTATTCTAACCCATTACCACCTGACCTTCTGCAACACTCATCACCCGACCAATCACACACACAAACCATACCCGCAACCAACTCCATACCACTTACTCACCAGCCCAGTCCTTCCTATAGTTAATAAAATATCATCATGAACCACACCTACCACACCCACCATCAAACTTCTACACCATTTTTCTTATGTATAGTTCTCCATATAATCTCCAGTACCTCATATCATTATTAACTCTTCAAACTCAACCACAACAAATCCCCCACCTTATCCCTTACCACACCCAATCCCCACACATACTTAAACACACTCCTAATCTACCAAAGTCCACCCCTCCCCCAAACCACCCCACCAGTACATCACATCTCAGAATCCAAAAAAAAACAACTACAGTTATCACTGTCTATTAGTTGCTTCCTTCAAAATCCTTACCAACATAGCAGCTCATTTACTACTAGGAGGCAATATCCAATCCAACCCAACCCAGGCCCAGTATTCACCCCCATAAACACAAATAACCACCTCCCACTTAAGCACAAACCCACTAACCTACTTATACTAAATCTGAACATCTGTACTACCATGAACAAAATAGAAGAACTGCACTCGGCTCTCTCTATATATAATCCCAACATAATGTTCATAACAGAAACATGACTTAAACCTCATGTCAAAGACAACTCTATAACCCCATATGTCTATAACATTTTAAGGGTAGACAGACCACAAAAAAGAGGTGGAGGTATTGCTCTATTTTACAAATCTAACTTAAAGATCCAACTCTTACAAAAAGAACCCATAAATCTCAAACATGCTGAGACCATACTTGCTACACTCCTCCTAAACCAGCACAAACATCTAAACTTACTCAGCATATATATTCCACCAGATGACAACATAAACACCCTAGAATCAATACTCCACTGGGCTTCCCACTCCCTCCCTCATGAAACCATTGTGCTAGGCGATGTCAACATCGACTGGAACTCTATCCTACTCTCCAACACCCACCAACCACATTAACCTATATAACTTCACCCAATTCATACAAACTCCCACACGTACAGATAAGCCCACCAAAAGGGAATCCATATTAGACTGGATCCTCACTACCCAGGCCAACACTGCCCAACAATGTGGTACAGTACCCACCTCTCTCAGTGACCTTCGACACAAACTTAAATGTAACAACCCACCCTCCTTACTACAAACTCGTTCCCACAAAGACTTCTTCTCAGACCTATTCACAAAAACCATAAAATTCTGTAACTGGGTTCCCACCAAAACCCTCCCCAGTAGTAGAATACTTTAATTCCACATTCCTAATGATCCTATACCAACTAGCCCCAATCAAAGCAATTAGAATGTACAGCAATCCGGCCCCCTAGTTACAAAAAACACACAAAGGCCTTACTAAAACAAAGGGACAAAGCATGGAAATCCTGGCAACAACATAAAACACCTACAACTAGACAAGCCTTATTAGAACTTAGAAATAAGGCGAAAAGGCAGGTTAAGACAGACAAACAACTTGGAAAACCGACCACGAAGCACAGTGGTTGGCTCCGAAGGTGATGTAGGACTGAGCTCAACTGCACCGAAGCCCTGAGAGGGAGAATCACCTCGGACAGCTGTCCAATCCAACTCCCCTCCCCAGACCCAATGGGAGAACACCGACTCCTAGACTCCCTAGATTCTCACGGAACTGAGATAGTCGGAGCAGGTGTAGGAACCAACTATCCTGTTGGAGGTCTCGGTTCCAATGTTTCCTCTACTATTGGGCTAGAGCCCTATGGGCTCCGAAGTCCCTGATTGGGTTGGAGGAGAAATCAAAGAAGGGAGTGTTGCCTTTGTCGGCTCCAGTTCCTTTTGGGTTGGAGTCGATAGGATTTTAGCCAGCACCAGTGTACAAAGTACTTTTTTCACCACCCGTAACATGTCATCATCAGACAGACTCCTGGAGGAATGGGAGGACAATGAAGGTAATCTCATCTTTTCTAACATTTTTAATTCTATGACATTGTCCTGAGCATGGGAAAGAGAAAATGTCCTTGGGCATATGGGCTCTACTCTGATTTTTTATCAGCGTTTTGTTGATGATCTCTTCCTCCTTTCGGAGGGAGATGATCTATCCTTTCAAAATTTTTGGGAGGGTATCAATAATAGTACTGACTTCCTAAAGTTTACAGCTTGCAGTTCTACTAAAACCATTGATTTCCCAGATGTCAGAATAGATAGGTTGCCCTCGGGAGAGTTTGAAACTAGTATACATAAGAAAGAATGCCATAGGAACACTTATGTCGAAAGAAGCAGCATGCACCCACAACACATCTTTGGAAATGTGGTGAGAGGGCAAGCTTTAAGAGCATCAAGATTAATGGTTAATGACAACAAACTTAGGGATGAGTTGGAGAATTTAGAACATAATTTTTTGAAGAGAGGATATCTGAAGGATGAGGTGAAAACAGCATTAACATATACCCATGCAATGAGAGAAGATATAGGTAAGTTGTACTTCTCTAACAATGATAGAAGAGTCAATGGTAGAATTATGGGTTACAATTTCTTGAAAGTTCCAGTTACATACTCCAGTAATGTTAAACTTGTACAGGATATATATAAGAAGAACTGGAATGTCTTGTGTGCGGATGAAAATGTCAGCGAGCTAGTGGGTGACACTCCATGTTATGTCTTCATAAACAAGAAATCATTGAAGAGACTTCTATGTGGCCCAAGACAAGATAGACAATACAATAATAAGGTCAAGGGTAAAGAACTTGGCACTTTTCCATGCCATAAATGTAATTATTGTCGACACCTTGACCACAAAGGTAGGTTTTACCATCCAGATTTGGGAAGGGAGTTTACATTTGAATTAACAGCTAATTGTAATACTATAGATTTAGTGTATCTGAGTTACTGTGAGAAATGTCTATGTTGGTATGACCACATGCAGATTACGGGATCGAATTAGGGACCACCTGTATGATATTTCTAGGAGGGTAACAATGAATGCACTATCCAAACATACTATGGAGGTGGGTGATGAACACACTTTTAAGTTTATGGTAATTGAGGTTGTTACACCAAGGATACATGGAGGAGCGAATAAGAATAGAGTTGAGGGAAGGGAATAGGAATGGATCATAAGACTACGTGCCAATCATGGCAGGGGTTTGAATGAGAACTTGTCCATCCACTCTAAGTTGTTAGACAGGCCGTTACCCAGATAAGATATTATGTTCTATATCTTTTATATATATTTTTATACATCATTTTATATATTTCTATTATGATTTTTATAATGAATTTCTATAATGAATTTTTATTGTTGTCATGAAAGTTTTATGGCATACATGAAGGTTTGAGCTTACTGTGTAGTTGACTTAGATGCTTTGACTTTAAGAAGTTGTTCTTAATTGGATGTCTTCTGTCATTGGCTATGCAGATATTTAAAAATGATGATGCATTTCCTGTTTGTATTGTCTGATGAAGTGGCTTTGCTGCGAAAGCGCTCACTTGTTCTTGCATTAAAGTTATATGATTTTACTTGCCGTGGTTTGGTGGCTCCTGTTTTATATCACACACACACACACACACACACACACACACACACACGTACAGCTTCACCTAGAAGCTTCAACGGAAACTCAAACAATAAGGAAAAAATGATTAAGCAGAATATCGCTTAGTCCTGGCTATCGCTAGTTCAAGCCACACAAACACACACACACACACACACACACACACACACACACACACACAGACACACACACCACTACAGCTTCACCTAGCAGCTCCAACGCAAACTTAAATAAGGAAAAAATGATTAAGCAGAATATCGCTTAGTACTGGCTATCGCTAGTTCAAGCCACACAAACACACACACACACACACACACACACACACACACACACACATACACACACACAAGCACGCATGCACGCACACACACACACACACACACACACACACACACACACACACACACACACACACACACACACACACCAACAAGCGCGAGAAATCCTCTAACTAAAACAGATTCTCCACATGGTCAAAGTGGGAAAAAACACAAACGTAAAGGTAGCCCTCTAAATTAAATGGGCTGCTAGGAGCCTTTAACTAAAAAGGGCTACCTAAAAGGAGGGGGAAATCTCTCTAACTAAAAATGAGCTTAGGGATTGGGAATTGCAACAACAACAACAGGCCTGATGAAAAGAGAATGACGGTCAACAACAATAAAGCAGAAAGAGGCACAGATAAAAAGCTCTCAAAGAACAAATTATATCCTAAGCAATTTAACTATCAAAAATTTTTAAACAAATACTGAAGATTAATAACAATGAAAAAACTTAGCCAGGAGCCAGTAAGGAGTCACTCGATCTGCTTGAGAGGCAAACGAGATCTGGGGGTTCTTCCCTAGGCATGATGGGTTAGGGTATAGCCTCGGGCCAGTAGAAGTTCTTGAGCTTTAGTATAGGCCATGTCGCAGCCAAGAACCAGCAAAGAATGAAGGCGAGATAGGACAACATAACATTAATACTTTACTTTCCCCTCATTGCAGTCTGTCTCATATAAATGAGGACACAAAAATGTCTGCCATCTGCTGTGCAGGCAAATCATTGAGGGCATATTTCTCATTAGTTTGTATTCCATCTGTGAAATAATGACTATGTCTCCTTTTACGACAACGACCAGGCTAACAAGCATTTAAAGTGTATTGATCAAGGATTTATTACTTAAATTTGCTTCAGAACATAACGTCGGGGGTCTGCTTTGACCCATCGAAATTACTGTTCCGAACTGCTATTTCCCAAGTCCGTTTTTGTAAAAGTGCATTTATCTGAAAATGCACTGTCGTGAAAATCAGTACAGCGAACAGAGGTAGCCGGTTCCAGGATCCTGTGGTGGTGCAGGTATGGTGTTTCCTCAGTGATACATGGGAGGGAAACTTGTCGCAGATCGCGGTACAGTGAGGATAAGGGAATATTCCCTTTTCCCCACTGTAGTGCAATCTCGGAGTTAGTATATATACGTAGTGGGGGCATGGGTGGTGCAGGGAAGCTTGTCCCCCTGCATACATGCATGTGTGTTTTATTCTTTGTTTTGGTGACTCAGTTTTCATAAAAGTGCATTTTTGGATAAATACACTTTCGCGAAAATGGACTCAGGAAAATTGCAGTTCGGAGAACTGTAATTTCAATGGGTCAAAGTAGACCAAAAGTCAGATATGTAACCTCCTTACCATATGCAACACCAAATTATACAGTTTCTGATGAAAAAGTGGGTTGTTTTTCATTATATGTTGAGAATAAACCCTTGCAATATTTCTTTGAGCTGAAAACCCACATCATTACATCATGAAAGAGAACAACTTATTACTAAAACTAATGTACAGGCTACTAGTATTTCCATGCTAAATGCATCAGTAGGAGTTTCCTACTCGCTGTAAAGACAAGGTAAGCGGACGATTCCAAAAGACTTGCTTTCAGTGTAAGTGCCACGTACACTGAGAGCAGGAGTTTTTGGAATCTGGCCCCCAGCGTGAGTTTGTTTATAAATAGGTCTTACACTCAAGCAAGTCACTTCCACTGACAGCAAGTCTTTTGTAATCAGGACAGATTTATAATGAGGCAACTTTTTTAGAATCTGGCTCTAAGTCTTGTAGGTGAAAGACTTTATACTGAAAAATTAACGTGATACTGTAGTAGTAAAACGACAATGTAAGAAGAAATTTATCTTCTAAAGAAGTTGTTTTGCTTACCCAGAATGCTCTACAGTTATATGTAATAACTGCCCAATACCGATGATGACATCATTTCATGGGTGTGGTTATAGAGAAACACTGAGTAAACAGTGAAACTATAAAAGCAAAACACACACACAATAATCTTCAGTTTTTGCAAAATCACTTACAGCTTTAACGTGAGGACTGTAACTATTTATTTGACATTTGTTTACCGGGGTGGTCTGACTGGGTCTACAGAACCTGTTTTCAGCAGAGGCCTAGGGAGAAAAGCTCCACATACAGAACAAATACAGTATAATACAATACAATACAAATGACATTAGACATAGTATACAAAAATAAGTTTTAAGAAACTATGTTACAAGATTACACATCTAGATAATTCTATAGAGTTAAAACATAGATACTAATAGTCACTCCCACCATATACATAGCCTATGAGTAGACAGTGTCCAAAAGTAGTATGCAAGTAGTGCACTTTATTACATTAACTGTTCTAGTACATGAAAAAACAGTATGTTAGTTTCAGTTAGGAAAAGAATAGCCAAAAAGTTAGTGATGCAGAAAGATAGTGAGAGAGTTAAGAATAGACATTACAGCTTGAGTAGTATCTTAACGATATGGTATAGCAACACAGATGGAGTTAGGAGAGCTTTAGGCCCTTGCAGACTGTGAGGGAGTGAAATGTGACAGAAGAGGAGGATGAGGCTAGTGCGGAAGAGGAAAGAGCTGAGCATTAGGCAGGCTTTATGCAGGAGGAAAGCCATGTATTTTTGAGATTATTTTTTAAATAGGCTTTGAAATGGGTTAGAACAGACATTGACCTGATAGCTAGAGGTAGTAAATTCCATAGTATAGAGATATAGTAAGAATACCGAGAGTGACCTGTTTTTCTTCTGGGTTTTGAGATGGCTAAGAGATTTTTGTCTTCTGATCATAGGGATCGATTTGGTGTGTAAGGTGTGACTAGATTGGCTAGTGCAGGACAGGCAGTAGGCTTGAAAATAAGGTTGTGCAAGGCAGCTAGCTGAATAAAGGGAAGTTGGTTAGGGAGTTCAAGACAGTTTAGTTCTAGTAGTGGTTTACAGTGGTGTGTGTGATATCTAGAGTTTGGGGCAAAACTTGCAACTTTGCTGTAGCACTGTTCCATCTTGCTTAGGGTAGAGGTTTGTAAGTTAGTTAGGATAGGGGGCATCGTAAAGAAGGGAGGGAAGTAAAACATTTTTTGCAAGGGTAGTTTTGGTTACTGCAGTAAAGAAATGTTTGTTTCTACATAAGAGTCCCAATTTTTGAAGGTCTATTTATATTTTGCTGTACATGGGGGTTGAATGAAAGTTTATTTTCAATGATAACTTCTAGAAATTTGGTTTCCTGCACTATTTCTATGACAGTGTTGTCAGATGCAAGGATGTTGAAATGATCAGTGACAGGGGAGGTGCTTTTGGGGTGAAAGAGTACTAGTTTAGTCTTCTTTGGATTAAGAAAGGGTTGGGCATTTCTTAGCCAGGATTTGACTGCAGTAAAGGACTGTTGAGTTTCTGAAAGTAGTTCTGGTAGTGATTGAGTGGCACAGATAATGGTGGAATCATCATTGTAGTGTTAAGGGTACCAGGGTAAGATGCAGTATTAAGGGGGTTTGTGAAAATGTTGAAGAGTAGGAGTCCAAGGATGGAGCCTTGAGCGACTCCAGTAGGGTTGTGGAGAAAGGGTGAGTTCACTGGACCATTTCACTGCTTGTTTACAATCCTTGAGGTAGCTCTGAAACCATTTTACTGTGTTATGTGAGAAGCCTAAGTTAGCCAGTGTGTTCAATAGTAAGGGGTGAGACACTGTGTCAAAGGCCTTGGAGAGATTAAGGAATACTGAAGCGGTATAGCATCCTGCATCTCTGGCCTTGTTCACAGTGTCTGTAAAGGATAATAGGGCTGTAGTTGTGCTGTGCCTGGGTCGGAAGCCCTATTGGCGTTGGTTAGAAGATTGTTTTGCAATATATATTGCATTACCTGCTGATGGATACCTCTCTCAAGAATTATGGATATGGGTGACAAGATGGATAAAGGACAGAAATTGGATGGTTCAAAAAAGTTGTCTCCTTTGTTGATGGGGGTAATGTGATTGTTTCCATATGATAGATATATCTGATTCAGATAAAGACCTATTTATAAGGATATTGATTGGGTAGGCAATTGAGTTTGCAGACAGTCTGAGGTAGTGTGGTGGAAGATTATCAGCTGAGGTGGAGCAGGGTTTTAGTTTTTGCAGTAGTTTCTTAATGGTGTCAGTGGGTATGGGCAGAAATGAGAAAATGGTTTGTTAAACTCTTTGTTGAGTAGAAGGGTTATTAATGACAGGGTTAGAAGTAGTTGATGGTCTAGGGTTGATGTCTGACAAGGCTGAAGGTGGGGGGTCCAGCATAAGGGGTGCTTGTAAGTAGGTCCAATATTGAGTTTATGAAGTGCCTGTTAAAAGTGTCGGCTATTTGTGATGGAGGGGTATCAGGTGATGGTTTGTGCTCTCTGTTTTTTCCAGGGTTAAGTAAGAGAAGATATGGAATGCCAACATTCATTGGGATTGATTTTATGCTGGAGTTGAAGCTTAGAATAGTATGACTTCTTATCTCTGTTGATTAGTTTTGTCACTTTGTTATGTAGTGTTTTGAAATTGACATGATTTTGTTCATTTTTGTTTAGTTTCCAGGTTATCCAGGCTAGGTCCCTTTGCTTCATCATGCATTTACATTCCTTACAGAGCCATGGTGCTGAGCTCTTTTTGATTCTTTTCATACGAGTGGGTGCTAGTGTATGTGAAGGAAGGTGTTATTAAAGTATACTACAGCAACATTAAGGGGTAGTTGTTTAAGGTGTGTCCAGTCTATTAAATGTAGCAGATAGTTGAATTTATGCTGACAAAAATTAGTTGAGTTCCTAACTGGTTTTACAGTGTATAGTCTTAGTTGTTAGGGGTTTGTTCTAATGAAATAAGCTGGCAGATGATTGCTCAGGGAGCTAGGCTGTGTACCAAAAGAGAGGTAATTGATCCAGTCAAGGGTGGACTGGCAGGTAAGATCATTGCTGTATCTTGTTGGAGTATTGATAAGCTGATAAAAAAACATACAGATTTATACTATTTGTGTGGGAGTTGGAAGCTATGCTTTGCCAATCAATATTTACGTCTCATAAGATTATGGGCCAGATTCAGGAAGGCTTACACGGAGGTCAAGAGTAGTGTAAGCCTCCGTGTAAGCCTCCTGATTCAGGAACAGCCCAAATCTCCGTGTAAGAGACAGCTAACACGTCTCTTACACGGACTGGGCGTGGAAATGCTCAATACCTCATTTGCAGCTCAAAGATATGCAAATGAGGTATTTGAGCGATCCACGAAGCAGAAACCAGTCCGTGTAATGGACGTGTTAGCTGCAGAAATGTACTCAGCTGACAACTGAGTACATTTCTGCAAAATTAAAACGGAGCTATGTCAGCTCCAAATAAAGGGTGCATATGTTTCATTAAGCATGCCAATGGCCAAATATGTGGCCATTGGCATGAAAAAGTGTTGCAAAAATAAGTTATATAACTTTTTTTTTTCCACGGGATTTTTGTTTAACTGCAGCGCACACCAGCAAAGCGGGTGCGCTACCTAAAACTGAAAACCGAAGCTTATAAACCCACAATTGTGGGATTTATGTATTACATGAAATGTCAATGGAGGGACTTGCAGACCAAAAACAATATGGCCTCCGTTTAGTGGTTGTCAAGGGGGGGAAGCTCCGTGTAAGACATGTAACTAAGCATTACTAGGCAATCCTATGTAAATGAGGGTTACAATACTGAATCACACTGCCACATAGGTAATGAGCACTTTCTGAGTAGTGTAAGAGTTAGAGAAGGGGGAGGAACAGAGTAAGAGGTAGGTGACATCACGGGGGGGGGAAGGATAGCAATAAATGTACCAGATTGGAGGGCAATGTAAGGTAACAGATGACAGACAGACATCAGGGAGAGAGGTGTGTCCCAACAGAACACTAGGAAAGTCAAGAAATTGAGGGTATACGCTATCCCTACACTCAAAGTTTCTTGATATACGTGCATCTTGTAGCGTGTAAGGCAGGTTCAACATGTGGGGCGTGTTGCAAACCGTTTACAACGGTTTCTTGTGGCGCGTGTGTAAGGCAGTGTCGGCGTTTTAGCATGAATCAGCCTAGCTAACACCGTGTAAGGATGTGTGCGCGTGTTTAAGTGACTGTAAGCTTGTGTAAGCTGGTGTGCACATTGCTCCCCCTCAGGAAACAGAGAGGAAACAGGAAACAACTAAAATCCAGGTAAACTGCCAGAGGATACTACTGGAGTTAATTGGTGGAAACAATTAGAAGCAGGCAATTACACAGGCAGACTAGAAGCCCAACCCAGCACTTAAAACACTGCAAGAAGCAGTGCAGGCTGTTTCTCACAACAGATACTGCCAGAAACTAAGCTATCAGAATTGAAAACTGTAAAAAGCTGAACTCAGAGCAGAAATGCTAGGGGCTGCCATAGCTATTATAGTCAGGCATAGGCGAATTGCTGAGGGTGGTGACAATGCAGATGCTGACAGACAACCCAGAGTGAGGAGAAGGAGAAGAGTATACAGGCCCAGGGTCACCTACCATTGGTTACATGAGCTGGAGATAGTAGAGCGCTATAGAGTGGACAGAGAGCTCCTGCAGCAGATTGTTGAGCTGTGCAGGCCACGCCTCACACACAGAACCAACAGAGGGGAACCCATCCCAGTGGAAACCAAGGTATGTGTTGGCCTAAGAATACTAGCAACAGGTACCTTCCAGAGACCAACTGGCGATATGATGGGGATATCACAGGCATCAGCCTCCAGGGTACTGCACCAGTTCCTGGATGCCATGTCACCACATGTCAGTGATCATATATATGTCCCTAATGACCGTGAGGTTGTGGCCAGCAATATGCGTCTCTTCCAGCAAATAGCGGGATACCCTGAGGTGCTGGGTGCAATAGACTGCACGCACATACGCATCAAAGCACCAGCCGCTGAGCGGGGTAGAGCCTACATTAACCGCAAGGGATACCCCTCCATCAACTGCCAGGTCGTGTGTGATGCCCAGGGCATAATAATGAATGTGTGTGCTGGCTGCCCTGGGAGCTACCACGATTCCCACATCTGGCATCTGACGCAGCTGTACCAATCATTTGCCAATGGGGACTTCCCACATGGACACCTAGTGGGGGATGCAGGTTATGCACTTGAGCCGTGGCTGATGACACCCATCAGAAATGCACACACACCTGAACAGGAACGCCATAATGAGGCACACGCACAAACACGTAATATCATAGAGCGTGTGTTTGGGCTGCTCAAGTCACGGTTCCGGTGTCTGTACACGTCTGGTGGAGCTTTGCAGTACACACCAACTACATGTACCCAAATGATCATGATATGTGCTATGCTACATAATATGATCCTGCGGAAACAGCTACAGCAGGACCAGCACAGGGCTGGGCCAAACATCCCCCCACCATTGCCAAGGCCACCACAGGCAGGGGGTGACTCGGAGGAGGAACAACCTGACCTTGTCCCAGTAGGCAGAAGGAGGCGTGCCCAATATGCCCTGGCCTTGGCAAAGAGGCAACGCATAGCACATATGCTTGGTCAGTAGGAACACTGGGGCTGATACCCGCTCTGACTCACTCATACAGTAACAGGGATGCCTAACATGACACAACCTGCTTCCAAACGTACAGGGAGTGTAGTATGTGTATCCGACAGAGGTGGCCCTGCAGCACCACCTGAGGCATGAATGCCATGTGTTAAGTAATGTAATATCATGTACAATATGCACACCTGAGGACCCCAACTAACATCCATATCCACGCATATGACCCTGCGGAAGCAGCTGCACGTCATACAGTGATGTACATGTGCAAAAACATGGAACAAGATACAAAATGAGGGTGACTAGCAATAAATAGCATGGATAACCACACACCCATGTTTGTACCACAACAAGAAGCAACATGGAATAGCCATGGTCAAAAACCAATGGCTAAAACCGACTACTACTGTATAGCTTGCTGCAGACCACTGTCCTAATAGCAGGAACTGCCCCAGGCCTATGTCCATAGGTTCATAGGTTCATACTAGGCTATCTGCCCTAGGGCATTAATAAGCCTAGCCCAGAGTTTTGTGGCTTCTGCCACCCCTGCAAGTTGATGGATAATATGCCCATTATTTTGCTGTGCCTCTGTCAAGCAGTGATACTGAGGTTATCCCTGGGGTATACCTGCAATCTCCCATCCATTGGTCAAGATCTCACTTGAACAAAGCCAGTGAGGTGCTCAGCCTTACATGTACCAGGATGTTGTTCCACAGCATATGGACTCTCTGGGTGATGAATCTGTCCCTCCAGCACATCCTATTAATATCTGTGTTGAGGTTTAGGTCTCCTGCCCTTGTAGTTCTGATGGATGTAGAGGTCTTGAGGTGAAGCATGTTCATTAATTCTGGGTTGGACATAGCCTTGTATGTCAGGCACAGGTCACCTCTGAGCAGACAGTAGCGACTGAATACAGCTGGAATTCCTTCAGTCGGGCAGCATAAGAAATATGTTTGAGACCCTTTCACCTCCTGTCGAGGAATTTGTGGGCCCATCCAATCTGAATGGGGCATTGTATGCAATCATTGGTCTGATGAGTAATGAGTACAGGGGAACAATGACCTCCCTTGATCTAGATGTGAATCACTGCAGGATGAGGTGGCCAATGTAGAAGGCCTTCCAAACTACCCTGGCAATGTGAGTGTCAAACAAAAGGTCACTGTCAACCTGGGTGCCCAGGTCCCTGATAACCTACGTTGTGCTTAGAGGATTGCCACCTAGATGGGAAGTAGTGGTAACCTTGTTCTTCCTGAAGGGTATGGCTATGCATTGTTTAGTGTTTAATGTAAGGCCATGGCTGTGGCACCAGTTATCCGTGTCTATGAGACTCTTCTGAAGGATGTCTGTGTCAGATGGGTTTCCAACTATGCTTCCCAGTTTGCAGTCATCTTCAAACTTTGTCAGCCATAATCCTCCTGTGTTTGCTCGTACTTCTGAAAAGTAGATACTGAACAAATGTGGGCCCAGGACTGAGCCCTGTGGGACACCACTTGTGACAGCTCTGGAGTGTGAACTGGCACCAGCAACTTTGACCCTGTGAGTTCCGTCACTTAGCCAGTTTGCAACCCATGCTGTGATGTATGGGTTCACAATTAAGCTGGTGATGTTTTCAATGATACCTGAGTGGGGTATTGTGTCGAAAGCCTTTGCCAGGTCAAGGTAGGCTGTGTGGACTGCCTTGCCCACGTCAATGGCCTGGGTGAGTGTTTTGAAAAAGTCAACCAAGTTTAAAAGGCATGATCTGACCTTGACAAAGCCAAACTGGATTGGATCCAATGTCTGCAAGTCCCCTATGTCTTCATTTAGAATTCCCATTATGATCCTCTCCATAGCTTAGCAGAACAGGCTTGTCAAGCTGATGGGATGGTAGTTTCTGGGGTTTTTGGAGGCACCTCCTTTGTGAAGTGGGTCCACCATTGCTGTATGCCACTCCTTGGCAACATATCCTGAGATGAGGCTAAGATTAAACAGCTGCCCTAACTGCGGGTGTAATTACTCATTGAGTTCATGGAGCACACAACTGGGGACACCATCTGGTCCCATGGATAAAGTGTTTTCTGCCTTGGATTGAGCAGTTCCCACCCCAGCAGTGGAGATATTTGGGGGGCTACAATCCTCTGGTGTACATACCCCTCCATTTGGGGGGAGGGGGGGAGAAATCTGCACTGAACCTGTCAGCCAGTATGTTGCCAATGTCTGTAGGTGCAGTGATATCAACATCATTCTGAACTAAGTCTGAGCATATCTGGGAGTTCCCTCCCAGGTTTCAAACTTAGGTAAAAAAGGCCTCATGATTGTCCCTGGATTCCTGAGTGGGTTTACTCTCAAAACATGCCTCGGATGATTGTATGGGGGAACCCAGTGTTTTACTCACAATGAGCAGGGGTGTCTTCCCCCCTACGGATTACGCTCTATCTGGTAGTAGCTCCTTCCTTGTGTTGTACAGCTTGGTTATGGCTAGGGTCCACCAGACTGGATGCTTGCCTGTGGTACAAAGAGTCTTTTTTTGGGATTGCCTGATCCATGCAGTCCTGGAGGTGCTGGTAGAAGGCATTTCTAAGTGATACAGTGGCTTGGGTAATGGTGTCCGCTGGCCTGGTGGCCTTGAAAGAGACCACACCAGTCCTCAGAAATGTGAAGTCGGCATTTGAGAAGGTCTTCACTGTTTCTTTTCCCATTTGGGGTGTGGGTGGGATGTGGACTCCCACTGAGAGTAGTCCATGATCTGATCTCACCAATGATGGGTATACGTCTGGTGTTGAACAGTGTGACCCCATGTTCGTGATGATGTGTTCTAGAATGTTGCCTCCACTTGAGGGGATTGGGACCAGTTGTTCCATGGCATTTCAGTGTATGAACTCTTGGAACCTTTGTGTTAGAGTGTTGTGGCATGATTAGTGATCCCAGTCTATATGTGGATAGTTGGAATCACCCAGTAGGATGGTGTTTGGAGATACATTTATCCCCTTCAGTGTTTGCAGGATAGCTGTGTGAGGTACCTGAGTTTGAGCGGGTGGCATGTAACATGCTACAAACTGCAGAGCAGTCTTGCCTATGGTCACTGGCACCTGGATGGTCTCCGATGCATCGTGTGTTGCCACCAACCATGAGGTGAGGGTGTCCTTGATGAATATGGACACCCACCATCCTTCTTGGTGTTGTCGGGATGCTGGTGCCGGAATGCATGATATGAGGTAACACCCGATAGTGCCGGGGTGCTGTCAGAAGCTGTGAACCAGGTTTCAGGCACAGTACAGACATCAATGTGCTACATACTGAGAAGGGTATAGAGTGTGCAGCTTGAGGTTGAGACCTTGGGCATTGAGCAGCATTACCCTTAGTGTCTTTCCTTTACTGTGTTCTAGGGTGGTAGGTGTAGAATCTGAATCTTGCATAAAAAGGCACAATGGGGGTGGCAAGAGCATCATCTGAAATCCGGAAGCCCAGGGGTGACAGGTGCAAGCCGTCCCTTGCAAATCACCGTGGCCTGTCCAGCATGTCATCCCAGGCAGACAGGCATTGGACCCCCTTAGAATGACACCATAGTCTAAGCAAAATACTACAGCTGATCATCTTGTCTCTGTTTATGTGGCATCATACTTGGTGAAGGTAGGATACTGCCGAAGGTCAGGGTCATACCTGCCTGGCCTACATAATCAGAGGGATCCTCTATGTCTCTTTCCATGTAGTCCAGGGAGGTACATCTCAGGTCGTTCACACCAGCATGGATTATGACTGGGTCAGACCTGTACTTGCAGTTTAGTGACCTGAGTGCTTGCATTATGTGGTGGATTCCAGTGCCCGATAGGCAGCTTACTGTGACCTCCTCTGTACCTGATCTGGTGAGTGGGACATCAGTGTGTCTGACTATGGAGTCACCTATGACAAGTGTGTCTGGCATTGTGTTTGGCCTTAAGGGCTGTGACTGTTTGGCACACCGACTCTGTGGTCAATGTGTTGCATGTGCTGTGCCCTGTGGAGGCAGTTGTGTGAGTGTCTGCTGTGGTGGCCACTGCCATTCTGGTAGACTTCTGATCAGAGCCTCCGAGAGTGTCTCTGTGTGTCTATGTGTATGATCTTAAGTTGTGACAGTGCCATGTGAGACTGGATTAAAGATGTGTGTGTGGTTACCTTCACCTTCTCTCTGGTCTTGCTAGTCCTATGTTGAGAGAGCTCAGCCTCCACTTTGGCTATATAGTTGCATCTCTCACATGTATGTGTGTTTTATGGCAGAAGGAGAGGGTTGTCAGTGTACATGAGGCAAGTGTAACAGTGCCTCAATATTCCCAGGTTCACCAGCTGAGCAGGAGAGGACACTAGCAACTGATCCCTAGACATGCTAGAAGGAATAGACAAAACAATGTTGGAAAACAGGGAGATATCAAGCCCCCCAAGCCACATCATACTGTTTGATTGACAATAGCTACACATACACCGCCGCATCATACTGTTTGATTGACAATAGCTACACATACACCGGTGTTTCATAGTGTCATAGTGTACTACTAGGCTATCTGCCCTAGTGCATGTATAAGCCTAGCCATAGTGATGTGGCTATTGCCACCCCTTATAGTGGTAATAAGTGTACAGAATAGAGTCTGAATATTGTGCCTCTGACTTAGTAGTGACACATTATGACCCCCTTACGTAATTGAATAACATGACTGTGTCTCTGTCTAGTCTGTGCCTCCGTCTCATATGCAGTTGTCCAGATGTCTCCTGAAGAGAGTCAGTGAGGGACTCTGTCAAACATGAACTGGGATACTCTGCTAGAGTGTGAGATGCCTCTGAGGTATGACTCTGTCCCTCCAGCATGTCCTATACATGTATGTGCTGAGGTTCAAATACTCAGCTCTCATGGCTCTGGTGGATTTGGATTGCTTGCAGTGGAGCATGTCCACCAAATCCTGATTGGACATGGTCTTGTATGTCAGGCATAGGTCACCTGTAAGTATGCGGTATGACACTGAACAAAGCTGGACTTCCTCTATTCTGGAAGCATATGACATGTGTTGAAGAACCCTGATCTTCATGGTAGGTACTTTTCGGGTGCAAAGGTGCAAAAGGCAGGATCTGCCCTGTACAAAGCTGAACTAGGTGGGAACAAGGGTCCGTAGGTCAGTAATGTGTCTGTGTAAGAGCTCCATGACTCCTCCCATATCTTTGCAGACAAGGCTGGTTAAGCTTGTGTGGTGGTAGTTGCCATGGTCTGTGGAGGCATCTCCTTTGTGGAGTGGGACCACTGTTGCCGTATGCCAGTGTTCAGGTACATATCCTGTAGCAAGACTAAGGTTAAATAGCAGTTGTATATATGGGTCCAGCCCCTTCTGGAGTTCACATAGCATGCAACTGGAGATACCAGCAGGTCCCATGGATGCTGTGTACTTGTCTTTGCTGAGTGTGGCTCTCACATAGACATCCAAGATGACAGTGAGGTTACATACAGCAGTGATAACTATCTTGTTTTGGGGGTGAGGGAGGGTAAATCGCACTGAAGCTGTCCGCGGAATGTTGCCAATATCTGTCAGGTCACTGGAATATATGTTGTTGTGTACCAACTCTGAGCATATCCGAGGGTTCACAACCAGGTGTCTGACATAACTGAAGAAAGCAGTGTGGTTACCTTCATTGTCTTTGGTGATTTATGTCCCCAAGTTGACCTTGCATGTCTTTATGAGATAATGTAGCTTTCTACTAGTGCTGATCACAGCTGTCTTCCCTTTGGAGATGTAGCTCTGTCTTGCATTAGTAACCCTCATCTGTCATACAGTTTGTTTATGGCTGGGGTCCACCAGACAGGACACTTTCCCTTTGTGGAGAGGGTCCTGTTTTCAGTTGTGATTGTATGGTCCATGCTGTCTGACATCTAGCTAAGGGGAGGTCATTCTGGTTCTGCAGTTATCTTTCATCAGCATTAGAAATGACCACAACAGCCCCTGTGGGGTGTACCTCATGCACACACATCCAGCACCTGTAAAGTCCACAACAGTACCTCACCAGGAGTATGACAGAGCTGGAACACATGTAATGTGTAGTCTGATTAAACAGAGTGCAGCTCCACACACTGCCATGCTGTCCACCCAGATGCAAGCTGTGCCTGATGTAGAAAGCCATGTCCAAGCTGGAATCAATGCACATGCTGCACCTTGTACAATCTGAATGGCAGGGAGCTATGCACATGAGGGACCTGAACCCCAGCACTGACATATATAGGACAGGCTGTACTGCATTATCCAAAACACAGAAGCCACCCCCACACATGAGTAAACTACCAGTACAGGTTGTCCATAGAGACACTGGTTGAGTCCCTCAACAGGAATCCTAATGAGTGGATGGGAGATGGGAGGTTTACCCTGGGTATCAATGTTATGTCACAGGTAGACAGAGGCACAGTATACTAAACAAGACATATGACATGGCAAACTACGCACAATGTGTTGATGGACAAACACATTCTCCGACTAGCATTAGGTCAAGATACCTCTTGAACACAGCCAGCAAGGTGCTCTGCCTCAAATGGACCAGGATTGTATTCCACAGCATAGGGAGTCTCCGCGTGATAACTCCATCCCTCCAACATGTCCAACATACATCCCTGCTAAGGTGTAAGTCACCTGCACTAGTGGTTCAGGTGGATCTTCTGAGTCTGAGGTGGAGCATGTCCATTAATCTCTGTTTGGACATGGCCTCGCATGTCAGGCACATGTCACCTCTAAGCAGACGGTATGTGAGTGAATAGAGTGTGAGTGTCCTCAATCTGGCAGCATATGACAGCTGTTGGGGTTCCTTGATCCTTTAGGTGGGGGACAGTCAGGGTGTCTCCAATTGCTGCAGATGTTGGGTGAGATACAGCCAGAATAGGGCATTCGACTCGATCACCGGTCTGATAAGTGAAGAGTACAGGGGAACAATGACCCACTAGATCTGGATGTGAATCCCATCCTAATCAGGTGGGCAATGTAGAAGGTCTTCCTAGCCACTTTAGCAATGTGAGTCTCAGAAGAACGGCGACTGTCAACCTGGGTCCCCAGGTCCATGATAACCTCCTCTGTGCTTAGAGGATTGCCACCTATATGGTAGCTTGGGGTCACCTTGCTTTTCCTGAAGGGTATGTCTACACATGTTGTGCACTTTGACTTCAGGCCATGGCCCTGGCACCAGCTATCAGTTACTGTGAGTCCCTTCTGAAGGATATCTGTGTGTGATGCACTGTCCACTATGGTGCCCAGTGTGCAGTCATCTGCTAACATTGTCATCCAAAGTCCTCCCATGTTGGCCTGTACTTCTGGGAAGTACATGACAAACAATGGGGCCAAGGACTGAGCCCTGTGTGACACCACCTGTGACCAGCCTGGAGTCTAACATAGTGCCAGCAACTCTAACCCTGTGGGTCCCGTCCTTAAGCCAGTTTGCAACCCATCTTGTGACATATGGGTTTACATTTCAGTTGTTAGGGTTTTCCACAATACCTGAGTGGGGTATTGTGTTGAAAGTGTTTGCAAGGCCAAGGTAGGCTGTATGGACTGCCTTTCCCCAACAATGGCCTAAGTGACCAATTTGAAGATGTCAACCCAGTACAAAAGGCATGATCTGCCCCTGACCAAGCCAAAATGGGATGGGTACAATGTCTGCATGTCCCCTATATCTTTGTTTATGAGCTCAATTATGATCCTCTCCATAGATTTGCAGACTACACTTGTTAAGCTTATGGGGCAGCAATTAACAGGGTCTGTAGAGGCACTGCCTTTGTGCAGATGTGCACAACTGGACCCTAACCAGGCTGTTGTGCACACTATGGAAATGTAAAGCAGTGATAGGACTAAAGCCCAGGATACTGACCACCACAGTGAAAGTACTGAAACACTACACTAGACAGTGCTACAGTGTTAGGTCAGTATGAACGGATGTTGACAATTGTGTGCAAAGTATCCCATGCAAAACCTGCAGGCACAGTATACTCCCTGTTTTGTTCACACAAAAGCATTGGACAGTAACTACACAACATGGCACAGAACACACAACCATAAACTGGAGGTATTTGTTGAAGGTCACACTCATCCACAAATGTGATGGGCTGCAGAGTTCAACATATGTAAAGCCCACACTGGGCATGCTCACACACTTAGATAAATGAGACATCTTTCACACAACATGCCATGGGAAGGCTGAACTGGGCATGCTCACACACTTGGTCCAAATGTTACCCCTAGCAAATGTGAAAACACACCAGAGGATGCTCATCCCCCTTTCTAGACACTGATCATGTAAGCACCCTATAAGTATATTGGAGAAAAGGATTCTCTCAGTAATCTGAATAGCGCGCTGTGCTAATGCATCCATCTGTAGTGTCATAACATAGGTAGGGGTTTGAATCCAGCAGGTGGCAAGTGTGTGTGAAGGGGGGTAAGTGTGTATGAAAGAAACATCCCTTTTGGCAACTGGGAAAACACACCACAGAATGATCATTCCACTTTCTAAACTCTGATGATGTCAGCACCCTATAAGTATATCAGGGGAAAGGAAATCCCCCAGTAATGCGAATAGCGCGCTGTGCTAATGCGTCCGTCTCTAGTGTCATAACATAGTTAGGTAGGGGTTTGAATCCAGCAGGTGGCAAGTGTGTGTGAAAGGGGGTAAGTTTTGTGTAAGTGTGTATGAAAGAAACATCCCTTTTGGCAACTGGGAAAACACACCACAGGATGATCATTCCACTTTCTAAACTCTGATGATGTCAGCACCCTATAAGTATATCAGGGGAAAGGAAATCCCCCAGTAATGCGAATAGCGCTGTGCTAATGTGTCCGTCTCTAGTGTCATAACATAGTTAGGTAGGGGTTTGAATCCAGCAGGTGGCAAGTGTGTGTGAAGGGGGGTAAGTGTGTATGAAAGAAACATCCCTTTTGGCAACTGGGAAAACACAACACAGGATGACCATTCCACTTTCTAAACTCTGATGATGTCAGCACCCTATAAGTATATCAGGGGAAAGGAAATCCCCCAGTAATGCGAATAGCGCGCTGTGCTAATGCGTCCGTCTCTAGTGTCTTAACATAGGTAGGTAGGAGTTTGAATCCAGCAGGTGGCAAGTGTGTGTGAAGGGGGGTAAGTGTGTATGATTAATATATCCCTTTTGGCAACTGGGAAAAGACACTACAGGATGCACATACCCCTTTCTAAACGATATCACAATTATGTATGGCTTTTGATTACAGACATGCCATGTGTGTTGTGCACACACAGAATGCCCATGTGTGTGGGTTGTCTCACAATAATGCATGACATTGATTACACCGGTTATGGCAATGAACACATGATGTATGTGTGTGCCAAATACACATATGTACCTGTGACTTTCAATAGTTACCATGTATGATGCCTGCCACATGTGAATACATGGTATTTGCACAGGGTAACATTATGACCGTGGTCTTCTGTGCAGATGCTGCATGTGGGATGTGTATATACAGTGTGAGATGTAGATGCTATCAGCCTAGTAGTGAGGGATGCACACCTGGTCTGGGGCATAAAGTCTACATGTTGTTGATGTACAGGAGCTGCATGTTCTCACCTGTTGTGGGAGTGGTAAGACAGTATTCCATAGCAATGCAGTGACTGCATGCTAAGAACCATTCAGCTAGGGTGTTGTAGCTACACTTATTCATTAGCATTCAGTAATTTGTCGGAATCCCTGGTGAGGGTCTGATGCCAACCAAGGTCAGGGTCTACCAGCCTGTGTCACTTGCTCAGTGATCCCTTCCATGTTCCCTATCATGTATCCCAGTGAGCGACATCCCACATCAGCTGTGGTGGCATGGACAATGACTGAGTCATATGTGTCCATGCATCTGACTGACTTGTATGTTGTTGTTACAGTTTGGCCATGTGTTTCCATCTCATACATGTGATGTACATCAATGGGTAGGGGATAGGGTTGACTGTGTACATGTGGCAGCTGTGACATTACTACATGACACACATATTCCACAACTGTACCATAGAGGTGACTGACAACTGACCTTTGCACATGCTACCGAGTATTGAGATTACATTGGTGATTGACAGCACATAGGGCCAATGGTGAAAAAGAGACATAGGTCCATAGGTTCGTACAGGGATATCTGCCCAGGGCATGTATCCACCTAGCCAGAATGTGTGTGCCTTTCAACATGCATTGTGAATCTGTCTTGCTATGCCCTTTTCCAAGGTTAGTATACTGTGCCTCTTTCTCACAGTGACACATAAGTGATACCCAGGGTAACCCTACAATGTCACATCCAGTCATTAATATCGCTCTTGAAGACAGTCACTGAGTCAGTCTGCCTAACCTCTATTGGGATAATAATCAGGAATGAAGGGAGCCTCTGAGTTGTGAATGTGCCCCTCCACCATGTCCTATGTATATCACTCCTGAGGTTCAAGTATTTCCAGCGTGTATCCTGGTGGGATCTGGATATTCTGAGATGCAGCATGGCCATTAAGTGAGGGTATGACCTGGCCTTCTATGTCAGGCACAGATTGCCTATGAAGAGGCAGTATGTCACTGAGTAGAGCTGCTGCTACTTTAACCAGTCAGTATGTGGCATCTGTTTGAGCACTTTGATCCCCTTGTCGAGGTACATATGTGGTAGCTCCAGTTGCTGCAGGTGTCTGGTAAGGTGCATGCCGACAGGTTCATCATAGTCAATTATGGGCATGATGAGGGATGAGTAAAGGGGCACAATGTCCTCCCCTGGCCTACATGTGGATCCCATGATGATGTGGCCCATATAACATGCTTACCTAACCACTTTGTCCATGTTGTTGTCAAATGGTAGAATGCTATCAACCTGCGTACCCCAAGGTCCATAATTCCTTGGTCTGCACTTACTGGATTAACACATATGTGGTACGTTGTGGTCACTTAGTGTTTGACAAAGGGGATGACTATACTCTTTCTGTCATTCACATTGAGGCCATGGCTGTGGCACAAGTCGTGTGTTTGCAAGAGTCCCTTTTGGAGGATGCGTGTGTTAGCTGGTGAGTTGATTATGGTGTTCGGTCTGCAGTCACCTGCGACTTGCTGAGCCACAGTACTTCCATGTCGGCCTGTACCTATGACAAATATATAATGAACATGACAGCTCCTAGGGCTGTGCCTTGTGGGACACCACTTGTACCAGGTTGGAGGCTGACATGGCTCCAGCAATTCTACCATGTGTGTTCTGCCCTTGAGCCACTGTGCAATACCCATAGTGACATAGGGGTTAATATGTACACTGGTGAGCTTCCTAGAATGCACAAGTGGGGTATTGTATCCAAGGCTTATGCAAGGTCCAGGTAGGCTGTGTGGACCTCCTACCCCTTGACAGTGGCCTTGGTGACTGTTTCAAAGAAATCAAACAGGTTTGATAGGCAGGATTTGCCATTGACAAAGCCAAACTGTGTATGGTGACATGTCTGTAGGTCCACAATATCTAGATATGTGAGGTTCATGATGATCCTTGCCATAGCTTTGCAGACAAAGCTAGTCAGACATATGGGGCGAGTAGTGTCCAGGATCCGTGACGGCACCACCTGAATGTTGAGGGACCACTGTTGCTGTATGCCACTCTCTGGCCACATATCGTGTATTAAGGCTGGGATTGAACAGTGGTGTTATGTCTGGGTGTAGCTCTTCTTGTGGTTCATGTAGGACACAGCCTGGGACACTGTCTGGTCCCATTGATGCAGTGTTTATTGCTTTGGGAAGGGCATCTCTTACCTGAGCATCTGTGATGTCAGGGGGGGAAGCACTGTGCTGCGAGACATATTTGCCCTTTTGGTGTGGTGGGGAGAGAAGGCAGCATTGAACATGTCCACTAGGATGATGGCAATGTCTTTGTGTTTTATATTTTGTGTGACATATTGGATTACCTCTGAGCATATCTGGGTAGTACCACCCAGGTTACTAACATAACTACAGGCAGCCTTGTGCTTATCCTCAGTGGCTTGTGGAATCCTCTCTCAAAGATGGCCTTAGACAATCATATGGGTGCCTGTAGTTGTCTTCCAATACTCATCGGTGGTGCCTTCACATTTTGGGAGGTTGTTGTATCATGTAGTGGCGTCATCCTTCTATTGTATAGTGTGTTTATGGCTGGTGTCCGGCGGCCAGGACATCTGCCTTTGGAGAATTGGGTCATGCTTTCATATGTGGCTTCATGATCCATGCATTCCTGAATGTGTCCACAGAATGCCTCTATACAGGTATCTGCAGTCTGGTCCATATTTTCAACAGGCCTTGGGCCTTTGAAGGTTTCCACATCATTTATGAGGGGTGTGCACTTGCTTGACATGAGCTGTTGACAGATGTGCCGCCCTCCAGACAGAGCAAGGTGAGGGTCACAGTCAGCTACCTGTTGGGTGATAGAATGTGCCACATAACACAGGCACACAGGTCACTCCACAGCAAGTACAGCTATGAGGCAGACATTGTCCATGCTGGTGCAAACAACCTGAGATGTACCTCCCTGGACCACATGGAAAGAGACACAGAGGAGCTCTTACAGCACCCTCTCAAACTCAGGACTCCCACACAGCCTTCATGCTGACACAGGAGAGTTTAGATTACTCTGAAAACACCATCATACTGGGTGATGCCAGCTACCCAAACATAGACTGTGAACATTACACAAGCCACAATACCCAAGCTCTAAGGTTCCCATTGATCAGACATTCTTTGGCTATGGAACAGGTAACCAACCTTCCCACAAGAGGGGCAGATATACTAGAGCTGATCTTTACAAACATGAGTACAAACTGCTCACCACTGGGAGTATATCCCTCATTGTTGCAATCAAACCATATACTAATCACACTGGAGTTCTGGATCCCCACATATGCAAACCTCCAACACATCGATGTGTGTGTGTGGGAAATGTCCCTATTAGCAACTGTGACAGTATCGTACAGGATGCAGATCCCCTTTTGAAACACTGATGATGTCAGGACTGTATAACTATATCACCTGTAGTAAAGTCCTCCAGTAATTTGCATAGCGCTCTGCTAATCGTCTTTCTTCAGTGTCATAACGTAGTTAGGTAGGGGTTTGAATCCTGCAAAGGGAATGTATGAGTGTGGTTTATGTGTGTGCACTATGCTGGGAGGGTTAACTGCCTTTTGCCAACTGGGAGAACACACTACAGGGTGCACATCCCTCCTCCTACACACAGATGATGTCAGCACCCTCTAAGTACAGCATTAGTAAAGATTTCTCAAACTACTGCAAATAGCACACTCTGCTAATGTGTCTGTTTCTACTGTCATTGCACAGTTAGGTATGGGTTTGAATCTTGCAAATGGAAAGTATGTGTTTTACTGTTGGTGGGGTTAGTGTGTGTGCACAATGATGGGGTGGGATGTGGCTCTTGCCACATGGGGCTATGCACTGCAGGGTGGTCATTACCCTTAACAAGCAGTGATGTTGATAGCACCCTATACAAACAAAACTACAAAACAGAAGGTGGTGGTACTGATAACACATGTAAGGTAACACTTCTTCAAGTAATGTCCACAAAACGGAGTAGGATAATCAAACAATTCTTTTATTCTATACAGACAACATGACAACAGACAACTAACTGCCAGTACTCAGTATAGTGTTACATGCTACTGTAACACGCACATGTACCGAATATACCTAGATAGTGTTCTGAAGCCTGAATGTGGCAAGTATGTGGATGTGGGATGTGTCTGTGTGTGCATTTCCGTATGGGAAACATGTTTGATGTGGCAATCAGGGTACTACAGTACCTGATGCACATTACATCTTTCAACTGATGAGGTTGCCTGCACCCTGTGAGTACAGGTAGAGAAGGGGATGCCAGTAGTAAACAACATAGTGCACTTCTGAAATGTGTACCTGTCATGTATCAACAGCTACTCATGTAGGGTGATAAATAATGTGAATGGCAGGTGAGCGTCTGCATGTGTGTGGGTAGCAGGGTGTGTATAAATGCATGTGTGACAGAACAGATACATGTAGCTAAATCTACATAACAGCACAAGATGCGCATTGCCATAGTCAATGTTAGCATGTGATGGTGTGCAGCTGGTACACTTTGTTAAGTAGTATGGGTGCAGATAACAATTGAGGACATTCATACAGTTACTGCAGCAGGACTGCTGGGATATACACACAATTATACTGCAACAGTCAACAGTTACCAACATGTTACTACTTATACACATCTATGTAGTCACCCTGTGCATCAGCAACGTGTTTACCTTTACCTGCACCGATGTTGTAGTATGCAGGAGGTGGCACAGTGTCATCATATGCACAGGGTGTGGGTTAGGTATGGCCAAGCCGGCCACTGGTAACACCAATTGACATGTGTGTGTATGTGTGTTTGTGAGGGGCAGCAGTACAGGGTGGACCGTTGTTGGTGCAGTGTGTGTGTGTATGTGTTTGCCCTAGGTGTTAGGTTTCTACATGTGTGTAAGCACGCACACAGTCCCACATAATGGCTGCCATGTACAGGGTTTTGTGGACAGCCACAGACTGCACCTGTCAGGTCATCCAGATCAGTGTCTGTGGGCACGGACACGGTACCTGTGCCTGGCAGGGTGCTACGGGCGTATCGGTACTAACCCAGACTGGGTACTGTCATCGGAAGCAGGGCTGTGTTGACTGGACACAGTTCCCTGTTGGGACTGTCCAGAGCCACGTGCGTGGTCTCCTGGGCGTCTGGATGACAGCACAGACCCAGCATTGCTGGGGCTGGTGCTGGCACTTGAGGCGAGTGGGCCTGTTGTAGATCCGCGGCCACTGCCAGCTGGAGCTCTTGCTAACATACGGACACGTCCTCGCCGCAATCGCACACCATCGCCCTGGCCCATGGACATCTGGTTGTGGAGCAGCTGTTCTATGCCCCCACAACGTCTGTCAACGACATGTGTGAAGTTACGGATAGCATTCGCAACATCACGCATGCCTTCTGTCATGGCTATGCAACATGCTCTCAGCTCCCTCAGACCCTGTCTGGTGTACCTTTCCATACGTGCCTGTGCCTGCATGACAGTTCTAAACATAGTGGAGGTTGACATACCTCCTTGGGCACGTCGGCCAGAGGCAGTACGACCCACGGATGCCCCACGAGAACCCATGGGCGACTGTCTGCGTGGTACCATTGGAGGCCCCTGCTCATGGCTGCCTTGTGGGGATGCATGTACCACACGTACCACATTACCCTGATCTATGCCCACTGCTGACTGTCCATCACCTAGGGACAATGGTGACAAAGGATGTAGCGGCAGGATGACTGTGCGCATTGACGGGGTTGAAAGCTGTGTACTGTCAATTGGCTGACCAATGGCGGACCCAGACACACCTTCCTGCACCATTACAGACATTTCATCATCATCAGTACCTGGGGCACAAGATTCAGGTTCCCTGCTGCAGGTCACCAGAGCAGCACCAGAACCTACGGGAGGAAAACATGGAACACAGATTACAGTCTCAATACATATTTGAAAGAGATGCACTTCAATACTAATGCACACATTCAGAAATGGACACATGCACTCATGGACACTAACACACATGCACACTTGGGCACAGGCACACTTGCACACATGCACACCCACAGTAAACACACACATCAGTACCGTGTTACACTACTCAATTTACTACCTGTCAATTACAGTTATTGTGAACACAGTCACCAGCATGTCTACTACAGAGTTACACTACTCTTCCTAGTTTTATAAATTGTTTTACAGATAATGTTAAAAGACTCACCAGCATGTATGGCCTGCCTCATTGCTAGATGGGAGGGACCTGGAAGTGTGAAGAGAGTAATGTCAGTGGGCACATGTGTGCCATTCGTTTTGCACATGATACAGTACAGTAGTACACTAGTTCCCTTATACACATCAGCTGCACATCATGTCTGTATATATATCATGATGACAGATACATACCACATGCACACCTTATGCGTGCATGAAGTAACAGCGTACAGAACAGTCATATGTACATACCAGGAGTTAACTCTAATCTCACCCTTACCTCTCTTCAAACGTCAACTCAAACTGTACTTCCAAAACCACTGGCTTTGTTCTTCTTGGAGTCCAGGCTAACGTCCCTCTCCCTACCCTCTCTTCACCTTTAACCCCTCATTGTGCATAGAAACTAGCTTCTACCCTGTTTCTTTCACCTTGATGTCCTTCTATGCTCTGACCTACTTCTCCCATCCCTCCCACCTCCTCTTGACTGTCTTCCTTCTTTTCCTCACTTCCCTTCTTGACTCCTGCCTCTTCCATATCATTGTATCTGTCATACTCCTTCTACTTCTCTACCCTTCTGAGCCCTAACTATTATGTATATGGCTTTTGCCTTATTGCATAACCATTATGCTTTAGGTAGGATTGCTTTGAAACCAACGGTACATTGTGTATGACTCTAAACTGTTTGACTTCCTTACATGTATGTTGATTTAATTAACAGGCTGGTGTACAATTCTATTATGTTGGCTGTCTGTATTAACAACTTGTCTGTCTGCCTTTATTACATTATGTGTGGAGCTTTTCTCCACAGGCCTCTACTGAAAATGAACTTATATCCAGCTAGACTATCTGGGTCAACAAATGTAAAAGTAATAACAATAAATGAATATGGCATCTTACCTGCACGCTCGCTGTCTTGCTGCTGTGTGGATCCAACCTCCATCAGGATGCATGATTGTTGCTGTTGTTCTGGGGCTGGATCCACAACACTTAGCAGTAGCCCCTCCTGTCTGGTGAGGGGGGGATGTGTGGCCACCCCCCCACCTGTGGCAACCTGTTGCCTACGGATATCTGCAGCACGCTGGCGGACATTTCTTATCAAATCACTGCAGTGATGTCTCACCTGCTCATATGTCCTATCATGTATGCCAACATCATTTATCCTGCTAACGAGGTTTTGCCACAGTGCAGACCTCTCCTGCTGATTCTGGGTGGTGCGTGAGAACAGGATGGCATAGTCACGCACCAGGCTCTGGTGGATCACGTCATCCTCTGCAGCACAGTAGGCAGGATTCCTTTTTGGTGCCATGTCTATCTGGAAAGGTACACAAACAGGTTATCAGCATAGTATCTCAACAATACATGGTACACATTCTATACAGGGAGTGTTAACTTCTACCTATTACTGCTTGGTTAAAACCTGATTACAGTGTAGCTATCATTCTATGTCATTTGTACTAAGTACTTGGCCTTCAGACCGGTTGTTTTACATTAGGGAGGTTGGTGGCAAGCACTGTGTTGGCAGGACACATATCTTTCATCCATTGAAGTTGGGAACTGCTGATTGTGGGACCAGTGTACAAGTGTATTACTTCTGGTATGGGCAGTTGGCCTTCAGGCCAGTTATTTAACATTAACGAGGTTTGTGGTCTGCACTCGTGTGTGACAATAGGCTGTACTCTGCCATTCATAGCTGGGGACATCTGGTTTCAGGTTTATAGTGCCTGCATATCTGAGCTGTATCTTACTGACATTGCTACACCTTGTTTGTTGTAGCAAACACTACATCCAGGCCTCCTGGATCTACCTTTGTTTATATGCTTGTTATCTGTTAGCTTGTTATTTCACTGGTATGCTACTTCCACATAGTACACATCTTCTCAACACATCTGTGACTCACTACTGATATCTGCATTGCTTACTGTACGTACTTCCATGTTACACATGACAGCAAGTGACTGCTTGTCATTGTTGCATTTACTTAATTGTGACACATTGCACTTAGGTTACCTGGCATTTGCTCACTGACACTTTTATATCAGTCAGCAGTTGTAGGTAATGTCAGTACACCCTCACTCCCCACTGGACCTTGTTTTCAATCATTAGTGATTACAGAGTTCACAATAGTATTCTAGCATGTCCAGAGGTCAGTTGTCAGTTCCTCCCAGTCCAGCTGGTGAGTGTGGTACTCCAGAGACAATGTTAGAACAGATGCATGTACACAGACAACCCTCCTCCTAACAACAAATTCAAACTCATGTGAGTGATGCAACCATATACCAGACTGGAGGCTAGGCTCTGTCTACTCAATACCGCCATAACCAGTCAGGTGGCAAAGGGGATCACTCACTACACTTCCAGTCTCACGTAGACCTACCACAACAGCGGACCTAACACATGATCACACATGATCATACTTGTAGGCTCAGACCACAGCTCTGCCTATGCAGCAGAGACCTCCTAAGCAGACATCCAGGCAACCACTACCACATAAACGAACATGTGCAACACATATCACACAAAGCCAATGTGCTGAACACTCACAGCCATTAACAGTTAACAACACACCTCATACACATGTACTAGGTGCCTCTATCATCAGGCACACTCACATCACGTTCACCAGGCTTAACGAGGTGAGGGTCACGGTGTGCAGCCTGTCAGGCACTATGACCTGCCACATAACACAAACACTCAGGTAACCCCAAGGCAGGTACAGGTATGACTCAGTCAATGTCCATGCTGCTGTGAATGGCCTGACACATTCCTCCCTGGACTACATGACATGAGACATTACAGAGCTCTCTGAGCACGTAGCCGAGACAGTTTGACCCTGACCTTGAGTAGCATCCTACCCTCACCTAGAACGATGCCACAATATCAAGGCACGATGATCCCTTCCAACAATTGACTGACATACTGGTGTCATTCACAGGTGTGCCAATGCCTGCCATCTTGGGGTGGTATGCTTTGCTAGGGACAGCTTGCACCTGTCACCACAGTCCTACTGACATTTGGCGGAGCCTCCTGCTACACCCATAGTGCCTGTAATAGGCAAGGCTCATAAGGCAAACCCACATCCATTTGTATCACAAAGGATGAGGAAGTAAGAGTGATGCTACTCAACACTGGACGTCTAGACCCAAGGATGCACGCACTCAAAACCCTACCTAGCATTCTGGACATCGATATCTGTGCAGTAACATGAACCTGTTTCAGGTTTCACAGGAGCACACCAGTACTACCATGTTATAGCTGTTACCATTCTTCTCGGCCCCAACACTTGAACAAGGGAGGGGGAGTATCAGTATTCAATGCAGATTCCCACGCCTCCACATTGGTGGCACAGTACAACATAGGTGTTAGGCCATTGAGTACAGAAGACGTAGTTGGGGACCTGGGGAAGAAACATGGTAGCGGTCTGACATTTGTCTACCACATGGCCAACGTGGATTGACAGACATGTTATATAGCCCAGCTAATCATGAGTGATTCACATGTATGGCAGGGGAGGTCATTGTGCCTCTTTACTCATCCATCATCAGGCCTATAATTGCGTACAATGCACCTTTTGGGATGTACCTAACCAGACACCTACAGCAACTGGTACAGGACAACAGTACATCATCAAGGGGATGCAATGGCTCACACAGATGTCATATGCTGCCCAGGTAAAGTGAATCCAGCTGGACTCAGTGGCATACTGCCTGTTCAGAGGCAATCTGTGCGTGCCATATACAGCCATGTCCTACCTAGCAGTAATGAACGTGATGCACCTCAGGCAATCAGAGTCCCATACAGCCACATGCTCAGGAGAGCTGGACCTCAGCACTGACATACATGGACATGCTGGAGGGGCATATTCCTAACCGAGAGGCTCCCTTCACTCTGTAATGAGCTCACACTACTGGTTAGGCAGAGTCCCTCATTGACTCTCTTCCATAGGAATCTGGATGAGTGGATGGAGATCATAGTTGTACCCCAGGTATCACTTCTATGTCACTGTTAGACAGAGGCACAGTATACTAAAGTTGGACAAGGGCATAGCAGCATAACTTGTAATTGGGTGGCAAAAGACAAACACATTCTACTAGGCTTACTAATGCCCTAGGGCAAATAGACTAGTATGAACCTATGAACTGTTCATTCTCAACTGTTCGAGCTCATTACAGAGTGAAGGGAGCCTCTCGGTTAGGAATATGCCCCTCCAGCATGTCCATGTATGTTCTATTCAGTCGCTTACCGCTTGCTCAGAGGTGACCTTTGCCTAACATACAAGGCCATGTCAAACCCAGATTTGATGAATATGCTTCACCTCAAAAAATCTAGATCCATCAGAGCCACAAGGGCGGGAGACTTAAACCTCGACACAGCTATTAATAGGACGTGCTGGAGGGATAGATTCATCACCCAAAGACTCATATGCTGTGGAACAAAATCCCGGTATATGTGAGGCAGAGCACCTCGCTGGCCTTGTTCAAGAGAAATCTTGACCAATGGATGGGAGATCGCAGATATACCCCAGGGATTACCTCAGTGTCACTGCTCGACAGAGGCACAGCAAAATAATGGGTATAGTTCCCCATACTAAAGGGGTGGCGTAAGCCACAAAACGATGGGCTAGGCTTGTAAATGCCCTCGGGCAGATAGCCTAGTATGAACCTATGAACATGTGTGTACTGCTATAGTACTTCTGCCATATGTTGCATGTGTGTGTGTTGTGGGGGATGCACAGGTAATGGCCAGATACTTCTGCACAGGTGACACGTCTGACACATTCTGGGTGTTCATCCATACATACTGGATGTGTGCTGCCATCCAATCCTGTGATGTGGACACACATTACTCAGCCTGGATATACATATCCGAACAACACCACAAGCACAGTACACTACCTTGCTATGTATGCATGTAATTACACAGTTATTCAGTAGTTATGACAGTGATGCTATCCATGCAGCCCACTGGGCCAGTGGAAGCCACAACACACACCGCCAGCACCTTTGCATATGCTTACCACAGACATCCCACATACTGCATGTACTGTGCACACAGATATCTAACCCAGAACAACTGCACACCACTTATTAATCCTGTCCAGTGGACTACAGATAGAGGCATATTGTATAACAATAGTAGGAGGCTACTGCAGCACAGGGCAGATTCACATGACGGGAAGGCATCTGTTGTCTGCAGTGTTAAGATGCTTCACATTCACCAAATGCACAGATATTGGCAACATTGTTGCAGACAGTTTAGGTGCAGGTACCCCCCCCCATTGTCCTACACATGTGTTATTAGTTATCCCAGATGACTGTAACCTCCCTATCCTCTCACATGTCCAGGTGAGAGCCACCCTCATCATTGCAGAACACATATCATCACTGTTACGAAATGGTATCCCTGGATGTGTGCTACATTCACCCCTGGAGGACATAGCACCACATGACAGACTGATATTAATCCCTGGCCATACTACAGGATATGTACCTGAACAGTGCCATACATACACAGTGGTCCCACACCAATGAGGAGGAACCTCTACTGACCCTGGGAACTACTGCATCATATGCACAACTGGCCTTGTGTTCTAAGCTATGGAAGTGTTAGTTATGGCCCACATGTACAACAATATTACATATGTTTATATTTCATGACTATGTACACACAACCTATCTCATGGACATACCTATAGATAGTGAACTATGATACATTTGGAGGTGTCACAGTATACACAGGATTAACCTGCTACTTTGCATTACCTGTGTTTGTGGCAGCTGTTGCTTTGCCAGTGGTGTTGCTTGCTGCTTGCTCCTTGCTGCTTGCTGCTGCTTTTGTTGCTGGCAGTCCTAATATTTGTTTGGTTGTTTTCTCTGTCTCTCTCTCTCTCTCTTTCTCCGTAGTGTTTGTGCAATGAATGTATTGCGTGAGTGTAGTGTGGGTACTCAATGCTTTTGTAGGTATCTGCATAGGTCCATGTGATGGCCTCTGCACCAATTGTAAGGCAGCATTTGCTAATTGCATGCAGCTGATTGCATGTCTCACTGTGATTTCAGGACACTGCTATAACAGGGTATGTGAGATAGGCGTTGCCCTTTCAGATTGTAGGGCGTGGACCATGCTGGTATGCTGTTGACAGTGTTTTGTGAGTGTGAAGGTTAGTACATCTCCCATGCTTCATGCTGTGTTGTAGATTCAGGTTGCTGCATTTATCTTGCCTGTTCCCTGTAGTGAGTGTGTATGCATACTGACACCTACAACTATATGTCATATGTATTGCTATATAAATATATATATATCTGTGTACATATACATACTTTCATATATGTACATTAGCTGACATTATTGGGTACAAGCTAACAATTAGCAGGGCTGTTTCTGTTAACACTACACTAGTATGGGAATCCAGTAATTGGGACTATAAAAGTCTGCATGACATGCTTTGGGTAGTAGACATACTATATTGCCTTTATCTTCATTCCTACTATTACATGTTCCACTTATTTAGCACTATATTCCTGTATGAGAGTCATGGCTTAGTGGTAGGTCATACAGACTAGTGTTACAATGGTCTTGTGGTAGGGCCTACTAGTATGCTCATATTCTGCTTTTGAGTTGAGTATAGGCCAATCAATCAAAGTGCTGGAGGCACCTTTAAGCAGTTAAAGGGGTTAGTAGGTCTCACAGGAGCCAGGCTGTGTTGCAGATTCTGGTTGCTGCATATATCTTCACTGTTTCCTGTAGTGAGTGTGTATGGCTACTGAGACCTACAACTATATTTCATATGTATTAATATATATTTATATATATGTATGTGTAGATATACATACCTTCACATATGTACATTACCTTACATTACTATGTACAAGCTAACAGATAGCAGGGCTGTTTCTGTTCACACTGAACTAGTATGGGAATCCAGTAATTTGGCCATTAAAACTCTACCTGACATGCTTTGGATAGTACATCTCCTATATTGCCTTTATACTGATTCCTACTATTACATGTTATATTTATTTTAGCACTGTGTTCTTGTAAAGCAGGCATGGCTTAGTGGTAGGTCATACAGACTAATGTTACCAAGGTCCTGGGTTCGAGACTGACAGTGGGATTTTTTTTTTCTTTGCAAACTTTCAAACTGAGTACAGGACCTGTCAATCAAAGTGCTGAGGCCACCTTTAAGCAGTTAGAAGGGTAAGTAGGTCACACAGGGGTCAGGCTGTGTTGCAGATTCAGGTTGCTGCAATTATGTTCACTGTTTCCTGTAGTGAGTGTGTATGGCTACTGAGACCTACAACTATATTTCATATGTATTAATATATATTTATATATATTAATGTGTAGATATACATACCTTCACATATGTACATTACCTTACGTTACTATGTACAAGCTAACAGGTAGCAGGGCTGTTTCTGTTCACACTGAACTAGTATGGGAATCCAGTAATTTGGCCATTAAAACTCTACCTGACATGCTTTGGATAGTACATCTCCTATATTGCCTTTATACTGATTCCTACTATTACATGTTATATTTATTTTAGCACTGTGTTCTTGTAAAGCAGGCATGGCTTAGTGGTAGGTCATACAGATTAATGTTACCAAGGTCCTGGGTTCAGGACTGACAGTGGGAATTTATTTTTCTTTGCAAACTTTCAAACTGAGTACAGGACCTGTCAATCAAAGTGCCATAAAGGCACTTTTAAGCACTTTAAACAAGGTCTGCTTTCTTGCTGAGCTCACGCATGCACTGGCGGTGAGCTCCGCTAACACAAGCCTTACACCAGCGCTTAATTTCTTTGAAAGAAAAGAAAAAGGGTGACAGGAAAGTGGTGAAAAGGGGTCACAAAGAGGGTAAGACAGTAGGGAAACAAGCGTGGGATTTGCAGGAGGGATGTAGGTAAGGCCCATAGATGCCCATGTCTTTGGCAGCAACAGCTGTGCATTTCCATGTATTTTGGTGAGACATTGGAAACCTTTCACCCCTGAGAGAGGTGTCAGGACAACATTAATATTTGTTGTAGAGCCAATTGTAATTAACTGTTTCAATGTCAAGCAGACATGTGTGCGACATGGACAGCTATGTATGGGGCGTAATTTTTGTGGGTACGGAGTGCCCTTGTGTTTTCAGGTGAGAGTGGTATGTCAGGTGAAGGAAGTCGGTATAGCTGGGGAGGTAGGTTGGGTAGGTTAACAGACAAGACAGACAAGACGCATACAGGGGCGTGTATGACACACGTGGGGGTTACACAATTGACGGGACGGAGGTTGGGATTTCCAAGATGCATGAGCCCACAGATGGCAACAGTGGAACTGATATCCCCACCCATAGGCAGTTGCCACTGTTCCTTCACAGCCCAGGACGGGCTGTGCTGGGGCTGTGTGGCGGGCAACGGCCGGGGCCGTTAGCTGTGCCACACGAGCCTCAAGCTGGCGTAGGGGCCCAAGAACAGTGTCTTGGATCTCCCTTCGCACCACAGACCAGACACCGGAGGGTGAGTGGGCGAACCCCTCCGGCCACACTTGCAGAGGGGACCAGCCCCATCCCCTGCAGCGCTTCCACCCGAAGGTGGCACAGGGCCACCGGAGGGGGGTCCGGCCTGGGCACTAGTGCCAGGTGCAGGCGCCAGCTGAGGTGGGAGAGGTGGGTCCGCTGGGGCCCGCCTTCCCAAGCGTTCTAGGTTTGTGAGTTGTTATGTTAGTTTGGGTTAGTGGCATTTTATTCCATTCAGATTAGTTGTAACAGCATGCATTGGTATTCCCATCAAACAAACACCCAGATATTAACACCATTGAACAAGGGGCATATCAATATCACATGCATTATTTGAACAGAAATACACAGTCAAACAACATGCAGGGTTGATTAATGGCAACAGGCCATCAGATTTGCAGGTATGAACAGGGCACATGCACAAACAGACATGCATATATTTTTGAAACGGACAAATGTCCATGATTAATGAAATGTTCACATACCATTATTTAGTGGGTGTTGTTATATGGAATTATAGGGTTGGGCGGAGATAGAAAGTGATGACACATTCATATGTTACACATTGATTTACATTTGTAATAGGTACACAATTAAGTTGAGGCTGATGTTTCAAAATAAATTTTATTTGACTGTCAAGCTACACCTGTTACAAATACATCACTATCCTAGTTATTTTGAATTTGATCGGATACATCATCCTGCTACACTTTGATGACAGGACAGGGGACAACTATGGCTGTTTAGTCTGTCAGATAATCATTCATTCTATCTGCAAATTGTTTACTGTGATCACCATATACAGCATTTGGCCTAGACATTCCAGATTCTGACACACTGAAATCAGTTTGGGATATTAAGTTGTACTTCCCACATGCATTTAGTTCTGTAGAAACACACTGGGGCTACTATATTCAGGGGTTATTACTACTTTATTTATTCATACATGACCCTTTCTGTCACTCTCACACATCCTGCAACTTCACAGTTCAGGTTGGTACTTCTAGGCTTTGTTCACATGTTAGACTGGTGGTGATTCAAACACTTTCCAACAGCCTCACTTCTGTCATGATTCAGCATTTCAACAGGGATATATCTCACATATGACTACCTCAGATTCTAAAGCTGTACTCTTGGGACTACTGCAGGTTACACTATATTTAATTCATGGTGGGACATCTGTATTACAGCACTGTTTAATTCTATCAATTATATTTCCAGTTACACTTGCATACTGATGAACTTGTTGCAGCCATACCTGCAGACTTACAATTCCTGCTTGCACATTATATTACTTTTAATCAATACACTGCAGTGTTCTGATACATGCTACAGTACAATATTTATTTACAAGTAATGGGTGGGGTTACTAACCTGCATGGTGGCGCAGCCGCAGCAGCCTACGGCCATACATCTCACGATTCGCAGAGCGAACACCTGCAGCTGTAATACGAAAGAAGTAATATTGGACTACACATCTCCATGGTATCGGCCAGTTGAAATCCTTACATACATAAGCAAAATGTAACTTACTCAGTAGTGGGGTGTTGGGCATATCCCGGGCCTCCTGGATCCATTCGGTCAACTGGTCTTCCTTGCGTCGCTTCAGGTCCGCATGGTGGTGACGGACCTGCTCACCAGTGCGTGGAATGCCAGTAGCACTGGTCAGATCACGAGCCAACTGGTCCCATGCCTCTGCCCTATACGCTCCCCATGAGACCTGGCCCTGCATGAGTTGGGCCTCGTGATGATGGACAAGGAGCCAGACCATGTATCTGGACTCCTCAACGCCCCAACGCTGTGCTCGAAAGCAACGTCCCTCACCTACTCCACTCATTCTAACTGCAGGTCTGTTCTACAATCGTTTCTGCTGTGTATTCCCGCCTATGGGGCTTATATATGCCGCTTTTCCCGCACATTTCTCTGATTGGCCGTTTTGGAATTGTATCTACTTCACTGAAAATGCTTTCTCATGCTCCATTCTGGATTTTATCCCATATATATGCTATTTCTGCATTTCATGGTATTGCTGTCATGGCTTAGTGGTGAAGTACCTTGACTCTAGTGCATGGTATCCTGGGTTTGACTCTGGCAACTGACTTTTGATTTTCCTAACAGAAATGAGTTGAGGACCTGTCAATCAAACATGCCAAAAGCACTTTTAAGCATTTAAAACCAGGTCTGCGCTCGTTTGCGTGGAGGTAACGCATGTGCACTGGCAGTTAGCTTGTGGGAGCGGCGCGCAAACGGTGTGCGCTGGGATAAACCTTAATTGGCTAGTGACACACATGTTCAGCTAAGCACAGCTAGTTGCAAACGGTTTCAGCCTATTAAACCGGTGCTTAGCAACGGGCATGCAGTTTGCAGCTTTTTAAACACTACTCAGCTACGGGCACTCCGTCTCACAGCAGCTTAGCTATCAGTACATTTCTGACTATTTTTATTATTGTGTTACTTCGGAATATATGCTCCATTTCATTCCATTTTACAAAAGGGAATACATTTACATTTGTACAATACTGTCAGGGGGTTTTTCGTGCTTATTTACAAAAAAAAAAGGTTGTTGTGGGGCTCGAACCCTGCCTGCCTACTCTTAGGCCGGCAACTCTACCGCTAAGCTATTACTTCTTGGCTTACTTTGCATATGTAGTTCTTATATCCTTTTCCACTGACTGCTAACTGTGATTGTGCTAGTAGCACACCCGCGCACACGGGCGCACACAGTAGCAAACATTTACGGGTTTAAAAAAAAAGGTTTTAATTTAATTTTATAACATCTCTTCACTTTATACAGTGATGGTCTATCGGGGCATGTGTTGTGTAGTGTGTTTATTCACATTTCCATGGCCTCTCTCGTGGCTGTTTACTTTCAGCCATTCTAGTCTTCGAGTGTCCGCTTGCAGGGCTTAGCCTACAGACACGCCCCCTACTCTCTTACACGGACCGTGTAAGAGTTACTAGTGTGATTCAGCATGCCTCATGCATATGCATGACATGCTGACATCACACAGTTTAACTGCAGCCTCCGTGTAAGAGTTATAACTCTTACACGGAGGCTTCCTGAATTTGGCCCTATGTTTTCAAGGTTTATTGTTTGGGATGTCCAGGATAAAATATTTTCCAACACTGGTATATTATGATCTGGTAGGATATATATTACTATTATGCAAATTATTTTTGATGTGTTGAGGTTCAGAAAGGAGATTCGTACCTCAGCATTAGAAAATATAGGCATATTACTGGTGTAGGCAGTGATGTTGAGTCTAGAAGGATATAGAAAGGCTATTTCTCACCCCCTCCTTTTTTTAGATCTATCTCTTCAGGTCATTGCAAAGTTTGGAGGCATTATGAGTCTTTAACATTGGGGTGTAGCCATTTTTCAGTTAGGGCTAGTATGTCAGATTTATTTTGATAAATCCAGGCATGCAGTGTGGTTATTTTATTACATATACTTCTAAGGTTCAGTGTAAGTATGTTTAAATCTTTGGGGTTACCCTTGTGGATAGGATTAGAGGGTGGGCCTGGGTCAGGATGTATGTCTCTACATTTGAGTAGATAGGTAATGAGGATTGAGAACCATGGGAAGTGTTTTTTATTCATACTTCATGGTACTGGTGTCAAGTGTGGTTTCACAGATGGTGAAGAGGGCAACTTGGGGTTTGAATAATATGGGAGGGTATAGGGGAAAAGCTGGGGGGAGATATGTGAGAAGCTGTATTGTTTACTGGAGAGATGGTTGGAGCAGGTTGTTGATGTGTATTGGTGAGTGGGGGTATGACAGGATATGATTGTAGTGAGGTTGAGAATTAGAGTAAAGAGGTTAGACAGGTTAGGAGTAGCATGTCAGCTGTGACGGTGGGTTTAAAAATATAGTAAAAGTGGTATTTGGGTGTTAGAATGTAATATCAGGTGAAAATAGATATGTATGTTATCTAGTAATATGTGAGCAGGTTAAGGTAAGGTTGGAAATGTTTTGCCTTCAGGGTGGGATATGACAGTGTGGTTAGGTGTTTTGCCTTGTGGACTGTGATAAGGAATGGTGGGGGGAGAGGTGACTGGTCAGTAGTAAAATTATGGTGCAATGTTAGTTTGATGTGTGTATAACAGAAGAGAAGGTGGTAAGCCTGGAGTTAATGTAACATAGTTTGAGGGGGTGATTGTATTGATGGTGGAGTAGAGTAAGGTGCAAAGAATTATAGTAGGGGGAAGAGAATTCAAGGTGATGGATGTACGGGAATGTAGATAAGTTTGGTTATATAGGTATATAAGTATGTACTAGACTAATGGCCCTGGAGCCTTTACAACCCTATCCCATAGAAGTGCCCTGGCATGTGCTGCCCGAGCTGACATTAGTTCCCAACGCCTCTATCAAGCAGAGCCACTGGAGTGATTCCCGGGGTGAACTTTCTATTTCCAATCCACTCATCAAGATTTCTCTTGAAGAGGGCCAGTGAGGTGCTCTGCTTGACATCAATGGGAAGTCTATTCCAGAGCATGGGCAGTCTCTGGGTTATGAACCTGTCCCTCCATCATGTTCTATTGATTGTGGTAATGAGGTTGAGGTCTCTGGAGCGTGTGGTGCGGAGGAATTGGAGTTTCTTTAGATGTAGCATTTGTAACAGAGCTGGGTCAGACATGGCTTTGTAAGTCAAGCAGAGATTACCTCTTAGTAGACGATATGAGACAGATAATAGCTGGAGTTGTTTGAGTCTGTCCATGTAGGACATGTGTTTAAGGCCTAGGATCCTCTTTGTGAGGTAACTTTGTGGCCTTTCCAGCTGTTGCATGTGTCTAGTGAGGTACATGCGAAATGGGCATTATATTCGATGACTGGCTTAATGAGGGAAGAGTAGAGAGAGATGATGACCTCTTTCTTCCTGGATGCAAAACCCTTGATAATGAGATGTGCCACACAGAAGGACTTTCTGACCACAGTGGCAATGCGGTGGTCGAAGGAGAGGTTGCTGTCAATTTGTGTCCCCAGATCTCTTATAACGCCTTCAGTGTTCAGTGGGCACCCATCAATGTGGTAATTAGTGGGAACTGAGTTTTTCCCAAAGGAGATGACGACACATTTTTTGGCATCAAACTTAAAGCCATGGTTTCGACACGAGTCATTGGTGTCAGTGAGGCCTTTCTGTAGGATGTCTACATCACTTGGGAAGTTGATAATGGCTCCCAGCTTCCAGTCATCTGCGAACTTGGTCAGCCAGAGTCCCTGTGTGTTGGCCTGGACTTCTGAGAAGTAGATGCGCTACTTTCACATTGTGGGTTTTGTCAGGTAATCTGCAACCCACCTAGTGATATAGGGGTTGATGCCTAGTTTGGTGAGTTTATCAATAATTCCTGAGTGGGGAATGGTATCAAAGGCCTTGGCCAGATCGAGGTAGGGTGTATGAACTGCCTTGCCCTCATCCACAGCTCTGGTGACTGACTCAAAGAAGTCAACCAGGTTGATCAGGCATGATCTACCTTTCACAAAACCAAATTGCATGGGATCTAGAGTTTGGAGATTTCCTATATCCTTGTTAATTAGGTCCATGATGATGCTCTCCATAGCCTTACATATCAGACTAGCCAAGCTAATGGGGCGATAATTCCCAGGGTCTGTAGTCGCTCTCCCTTTATGGAGAGGGATGACTGTAGCAGTCTGCCATTCAGTAGGGACAAAGCCTGAGGTGAGGCTGTGACTGAACAGAGCACACAGATGTGGTGCCAGTTCACTTTGAAGTTCATGTAGAACACATCCAGGGATGTATTCTTGGCCTTGGACAATGCAGCTTTAACCTGTGCTGCAGTAATGCTGAGTGCCTGGCCTTCCTCCAGTACTGTGATTAGTCCTTTAGAGAGTGAGAGGGGTAAAGCTGGCACTGAATCTGTCGGCCAGCATGTTGGCAATATCTGTTGGCTCAGTATAGGAAGTACCATTGCGCAGTAACTTAGAGCAAACCTTGGTATTGCTGTGGAATTTGTAAGGAATGAATGAAATGTGGGTGTGGACAAGGTAGAGTTGTATATAATTAGATCACAGGAATGGGGGGAGTGGCTTGCTTGGGATATGAGTAGAGGTGCTGGGGCTGTGTGGAATAGGGGGCAAGGCAGGGGAGTGGTGTAAGCAAAGTGAACGGAGTGGGAAGAAAACCCTCAGATGGTTTACCACCAAAAGCAATCAGTGAGGTAGAACATTCATGGATACAAAGACAAGGTCTCTGAACTCTAAATACTTGACTTGAGTGACAGCATTTAATTTTATGGTTATGGGCTTTTCCTTGTCTTTCCAGGGATATATTACACTGATAAGAGTAAAATATGCTGAAGTGTTAATTTAGCTTCACCTTCAGCAGTAAAAGGCCTGTAAGTGTGGGTGAGTATATCCTTCCAGCAGATTCAGCACTACAAAACAGAACACTCTAATGCATGATTTCACAAATTAAGATATTAGTTTGAGGCTTGGAAATTTCCTTACATAGATTTAACTTAATGTATTGCTCCTTGTGAACCTTTGCAAATGCAAGTGAAATTCAGCTGTGCAAGTTCTTTAGGTAGTGGGATATGATAACTTTTGCAGCAGCAGTAGTCAGACTTACTAGGCACTTGGTTCACTTACTGTAAAGTGAAGCAGCTGGATGGAGCGAACACTTGTGGCAATGAGTAGAGAAGTGAAACTAGTAATGAAATTAAATAGAAACAAAGATGTTTCAGAACATGACCAATAAACTTTAAGGAAACAATTACAAATGACTGCTGCTTATGTTCATCACACTGTTTTTTGGTGATTTAGCTCACCAACCTAACATAGGTAGGCAGATGCCATGATATAGTTGCATATTTCAAAGAATTTTTATGGACATGCTAATTAGGGAACAGAAAATTAGTTAGCATACGTTACAAGGAAGACTGGCATGGACTTAAAGAAATCCCATGTATTCTTGTAGTACCTGATTTCCCATTTCATAAACTTATCTCAGGTTCGATAATTTAGACAATTTCTATATAACTGTATTACTCATCAGCACACCAATACATCACAGTGCCCATTGCTTCCACTAACTGAACTGTAAGTCTGTTCTTTACATGTACCACTCCTTTCAGTGAGGAAGCATTTTCCATTACTCTTTTACATAACTTTTTTCAGAGTAACATCACATGCTTAACACCTTATTTTCCAAATGGTACCTTCCTCTAAAGTATATGCATTAGATCCTCGAAGGTGGATGAATTACTCCTTGGCTCTTTTCTGCTCATGTGTATACATACCAAGGTCCCTTAGTCTTTCCTCACAAATTCAATTAATCCACAGAAGAACAGAGTTCTGATAAAAGAGTGAAACTGCTTTTACTGTGCATGCTCACACATACAAAACTTCA
>NC_056741.1:1552379125-1552471625 GCF_019279795.1 Protopterus annectens
AAAGCCATGGAGTTATATGACATAGCACACAGGCTTCTGTATAAATAATGACTGTGCTTTCAATTTCTGGAAAACATTCATATGCCTCCCCAGCTGCATCCTGAACACGCACATGATCAGCCTGCACAATACAGTGCAAAGATGAAAGTGAAGCAGGAGAAGCCTGTCATACTCAACGAGTTGTCAAAAGGATCTGAACATAAAGCCATCCTCCCACAAGGCTCCAACCAAGTGACTCAGCACCAGACCACTGACTGATGCCACCTTTGTTCCAAACTAAACAATAACAAAAAATTCAGACATTCTCAGGCAGTGTCTCACGGCATGCGGCTCTGTAATATACAGCATGGCCTTTTAACATAAGCATGAGAGGCGTACACAGTAACCTCATTGTAATCAGAAAACATCAGTATGCAGGTTTAATATGAGCAGCTGTACATTCCACTAATACAAACATACTTGAATTTATGTATTTAGGGGTTGTAGGCTGGTGGAAAATAGTGACTATGTTACATCTCCCTAAAACCTGTCAGACAAGAATAGACACACAAACACAGATACCTCCTTTCACAGCATAACTCAATATACTGATTTTCAAATCATTTTCACAAGAAACTGAATGAAAGTGTGGATGTTAAATAATAGTTACCAAAATTTGTTTCAGTTAAGATCTTTTTTTACCTTTAATTTGCACATTCTGTATAGCGACATACATTAAGATAGTCTTGCCATGAAATTTCAAATATGAGTTCTTAATTAAAATACACAACAGCCACATTTTACCTTGAAGTTTGTTCTACAGCCTTCGGCAAACAAAACTTTGCAAACAGAACTGATTAGCTGTTCTTTGTAAAATATCTGAACTGTATAGAAACAAATTAAAAACAGCAGCAAATTTCATTATTTGTATCAGAGCGAAAGAAAATGGACAGACTACTAACTTCACGTTCAGTGTCTGTCAGTGTCATAACTGAAGAAGAGTCCCATGACACACTGCTATGTGTAATCTATAGTAGGTCAGGTTAAACAACACACTATATCTGCATACTTACTTATTGCTATTTGTTTAGTGGGATAATCCATAACAAAATGAGGACAAGTATTACATAACAGAGTTAAAAAGAGAGATTAAAAATTCACAGTATACAATAAGTAAACATACAAGCATATGAAAATGTCATACAATCTGATAAAAATGTAAGAATTATAAAGATTACAAAATGCCTGCATGGCACAGATATGAAGATCGGAATTTTTTTTTACTGAGAGAATCAGTGGAAAGAAAGTAGAGAGACTGACAGTTTAGAAGGAGTGGGGGAAAATATAAGAGTAGAAGGTCTGGAATGGAAGAAACCTTGAGTTGTAGAGCATAAAGATAGGATTGTAGATTGTTAGTAGCATGGAATGAGAAGGGGACAGACGATGACAGGGAAATATTATTGGGATAAACGAAAATATGAGAAGAAGAAAAGTGCACAAAGATTGACATATAGAACTGGGTCATTGTAAATAGCTGGAGAAATTGAATTTCTTAAATGAAAAAGGTATCTGCATCTCTGGCCTAACCAGGGTCATCTTATGTGAAAGCCAAACATGCCTAGCTTTTAGCATACAGGATCTGAACTATCTTGACATGTTAAGGCTTTACTAAATCTAATGCTATTGGCTGAAAAAAAAATACTTAAAAAATGAAAATCAAAATCTTATCCAACTGTCTATGAAGCACTGAATACTGTAAAGGAGATAAAATAACTAGAAGAGAGATGTTAAGAAATACATGGCATTTGTGGGAGCAATACATGTAGAATAATGTTTAGGAGAAGGAAGAGGAGTAAGGTTTAAGGAATGGCAGGAACTGAATAATTTATGTAATGCTGGACTAAAACGAAAACATATGTATACTGTATGAAAATGAGAAATGCCGCTATGTTTTTTCTTTTCTATTAATATATGTAGACTGATGTTTAAAAAAAAAATAGAAGTTATGTTCTTACCATAACGTTCCATGTTAGTTGTCTTCTTCTCGCCTTCTTCTTGCTGGATGGGTTCGGAGCCGACCTCGGCTCCGACTCGGCCACTCTAAAAGCTCGAGAGTTGGTTCCACCAGCTCGAGGCTCCCCTTATATCCCACAATGCTAGGCGAGAGTTACCTCAGATCTCGTTTGTAAGCTAACCCCAGCTTATGATAGTAACAGAATAACTCTAAACAGAGTCCACCTCTAACAACAGGAAGAAAGAAGGGTGACCTACATCCTGAACCAGGAAATATGCACAACAGCATATGCCTAAGAAAGAGGTGGTAGAAAGAGAGGTCACAATCACAACTCCTCTAGGTCTGTCCAGGCCAGGGGAAGGAGGGTGGGGCGCCAAGAAGAAGGCGAGAAGAAGACAACTAACATGGAACGTTATGGTAAGAACATAACTTCTATATGTTAAGTTGTCTATCTCGCCTTCATTCTTGCTGGATGGGACCGCGTCCCTAGCACCTTGTCCCGGGTGGCCTAACGGAACAGACTCCTGAGAACAGTGGAACCAAAGTTAGCTCTATGCCTAGAAGCTAAATCCAACTTATAATGAGAAATGAAAGTGTGAGGAGTAGCCCAAGTAGCCGCTGCACAAATGGTGTCAATAGGCAGTCTGTCTTGGAAGGCTAAAGAAGTAGCCAAAGCTCTGGTGGAATGGGCCTTAGGTGTATTAGGCAGTTTTTGGTGTCTAATTTCATATACAAGGGAAATCAAAGATGTTAGCCATCTGGATAATGATACCTTTGAAACTGAAAGTCCCTTTCTGCTTTCCGCATAGGAGACAAACAGCTGATCAGATTTTCTGAATTGTTTTGTTCTATCCAAGTAGTACCTCAATTGACGATGAACATCCAGGCAGTGTAATTTTTGTTCAGACCTATTGGAATATTCTGGAAAAAAGACAGGGAGGTCAATGCTTTGATTTAGATTTGACGTCGAGACCACCTTAGGAAAAAAGGACGGGTTAGTTCGTAAGGATACCCTGTCCTTATGAAACAATAGATAAGGAGATCGACAGCTGAGTGCTTGAAGCTCTGAAACTCTTCTAGCTGAAGTAATAGCTACCAGAAAAAGAGTCTTCCATGATAGCAATTTTAAAGAACAGGAGACTGCAGGTTCGAAAGGGGGGAGAATCAAAGAAGCAAGTACTAAATTTAGGTCCCAAGGAGAAGGAGGATTTCTTATAGGAGGTCTGAGAAGAAAAACTCCTTTCAAAAAGGCTTTGCAAAGCTTGTGGGACATTAGGGCAGATTCAGAAATACCCACATGAAAATTAGAAATAGCTGCCAATTGAACTTTAAGAGTAGAGGGAGATGAACCTGCATGGAAGAGTTCAGCTAGAAATTCAAGGACTAATTGGATGGAAGCAGTGAAAGGATCTATGTCCTTTCCTTGAGCCCAATGTGTGAAGCGTTTCCACTTACTCAAATAAATCTTCCGAGTGGAAGATTTATGGGAAGCTATCAAAATATCTCGAACGGAGTGAGATAATTGAGGAAGCCTGGCTAAGGTTGGAACTGGAGGAACCAAGCAGTGAGGTTCAGAGAGGGGAGGGAGCGATGAAACTGACCCGACTGATGGATCAAAAGATCTGGAACTAGGTCCAGATTCCACGGTCGCTCCAAAAGAAATCGATGTAGAAAGGGGAACCACACCTGTCGAGGCCAGTAAGGAGCAATGAGGATCAATGAGGCCTTCTGAGCGATAGCTTTCTGTATCACTTGAGAGATTAGTGGGAAGGAGGAAATGCATACAGAAGTCCCGGGGCCAAACTTGGACTAGAGCGTCTCTGCTGGGTTGGCCTGGTAAAGGGAATAGAGTGAAATATTCTCTGCACTTGCTGTTTTGGGGAGTAGCAAACAGATCGCAGCAAGGCTGACCCACTTGAGGAAAATTTCTCTCACAACAGAGTCTTTCAGAGACCACTCGTGAGGCATGAGGATAGCTCTGCTCAACTTGTCCGCAATTTGATTGGACTTCCGGGATGTGCGTTGCTATCAGAAACCGCTGAGAAGAAATCGCCCATTGCCACAATCTGAGTGCTTCTCGACACAGGGGTATGACCTGGTTCCGCCTTGTTTGTTGATGTACCACACTACAGACATATTGTCTGTCTGGATTGCAATCGTTCCCAAGGGAAGAGAGTCTTGAAGGGCTTGCAACGCTAAAAGCACTGCTCTCATCTCCAGAACATTTATGTGCAAGTGGCATTCGTTTGGTTGCCATGTGCCCTGGACCGTCCTGCCCTGATAATGCCTCCCCCACCCGATCAGGGAGGCATCCGTTGTCAGAGTAGCAACCGGAGGTGGAACAAAGGGTCTTCCCAACAAGAGCTGAGGGGAAGACATCCACCACATGAGATGATTTTTGCACGCTTGCGTGATCATAATGGTGTGAGACATTGGAAGTTGCTGGTATGACCATTGAGTAAAGAGCATCCATTGAAGGATCCGCATGTGGAATCTGGCTAATGGAAGCAGAGGTATGGCCGCTGCCATAATTCCCAACACTTTCAGAACTAACCTGGCTTTGATTCTGTTGTTGTTGAAAAGGAGTGAGACCAGTTTGTGAATGTCTGTTATTCTCTGATGTGTTAGTCTCGCAGACATGTCTACTGTGTCTAGATTTGCGCCTATGAAAGTAATAGCACGACAAGGCGACAAAACAGACTTTTCGCAATTTATTGAAATGCCTAACTTTTGACAAATGCGAAAAGTGTAATCCCTGGCCATCAGAAGGAGATGCTTGGTGGGAGCTGTGAGGAGCCAGTCGTCCAAATATGAAAACACCTGGAATCCTTGTCGTCTCAGGTGAGAAGCTACCACTGCCATGCATTTGGTGAACACCCGGGGAGCAGTGGTGAGACCAAAGGGCAGGGCCCTGAACTGAAAATGACTGGTTCCCAGCCTGAAGCGGAGGAATCTTCTGGAGCGTCTGTTCATTTTTATGTGATAGTACGCATCCTGAAGGTCTATAGAGCACATCCAGTTTCCTTTGCCCAAAAGGGGAAGGATGGATTGCAGCGTGACCATCCGAAATCTTGTTTTCTTGACTGATCTGTTCAAGATACTGAGATCCAAAATTGGTCTCCAGTCCCTGTTTTCTTTGGAACTAAAAAGAACCTTGAGTAGATTCCGGATCCTTGCTGGTCTGCTGGAACTGGCTGAATTGCTCTTTTGCAAGCAGTTTTGAAATCTCCAAAACCGCTAGATCCCTTTGAGCGGTGGAACATCTGGAAGGGATTTTTGATTGGTTTGGAATGCGAAGAAAGGGGATAGAATAGCCTTCAGAAATGATGGACTGTACCCATTTGTCTTGAGTCAGGGATAGCCAGGCTTCTGGGTACAGTGACAATCTTCCCCCGACTGCCTCAGAAGGTGGGCAGTCGGGCAACACCTCAGGGATGCTGAAAGGGCTTGTCAGAGAAGGCTTCCCGATTGCCCTGGTTCTGCGGACCCCCCCTGCCCCTAGGGCGTCTACCATTGTTATTCCGCCTCTGCCTCAGGCGGGAAACGACTCTGTCGTCAGGCGAAGTCCCTTGAGATTGTTTACGGAACCACATCTTTCCACCTTTCTGGCCTTTGGGGTAAGGCCTAGAAGGAGTAGAAAAACGGACTCCGACGGCAGAAAGGGTCTTGCCATCAGTTTCGCACCTAGTTAAGGTTTCTTTCACTTGAGGACCAAAGAGAGATGATCCATCAAACGGGGAGTTAGTGAAAGACGTCTTGAAGGGGTCCGCAAAATTGCATAGCCGCATCCAGGCATGCCTACGTAAGGCCACACCTGTCCCTGCGGCTCTACTCGCTCCATCAGCCGCGTAAGAAAAAAGGCGCATGGAGGAGTTGGTAATGGAGTTAAGGGTAGCCAGCTGCGTGTTCATCTTATCTTGAAAATCCGCAGCTGTCGGGTCCTTTAACATTTCACTCGCTTCCTTGATCAAGTCCCTTTGAAGACGAGTAAAATGGCATAGGTAGTTCAGCGAACGCATGGTAAATGTCGCTGACGAGAACATCCGCTTCCCGTACCTGTCCATGGACCTAGATTCCTTGTTAGGTGGATGGACAGGTACTGAAGGATCAGCTAGCTCCTTCTTAATGGCAGCAGCTACCACCATAGCATCCACAGAAACTCCTTTTGTTAAGAACTGTTTGTCTGCTGGTGCCGTTATGAACTTGGAGGGCCTCCTGGGAGTGGGGTCCACTGAATCAGGAGCCGTCCATGCCTTCTTAGCAACCACCTGCATGAGGGGGTCAAAGGGGGGGGACACCCAGGAGGTGGAAGGGCGAGAGCCAAACGCCTCAAGATACACAGATTCATCCTCCGAAGGGTTGAGGGCTGGCCAATTTCCCCTCTGTTTCAGGATCACTAGAATGTCTGCAAATGAGACATCTTCAGAAGGGGAACGGGGGGGAACCCTCAGAATCATCCAAATCTGTGTCAGACGTGATGGACTCAGGTGAGTCAATGTGTTTCCTCTTACACTTCCTCTTCTGAGGGGGCTCTTCTGCCAAATCAGGAGAGGCCTCGGAAGAGGATGAAATCCCCACAGGGGGTTCCTGAGGCGCTGGCTCTCTGCGGTCCGGGATGAGGGAGTGAGTCGACTTGACCTGAGGCACCGTAGAGGGAGGGGCGGACGGAGCCGACTGTGGAGTAGAGCCAGGCTCTAACACACTCCGCATGACCTCGAATGCACCCCTGTCAGGCAAAGCCAGAGGTCCCCGCTCCGAGCTAAGAACCTCCCTCGGCACCGACAGTGATGGCTCGAGGCGATGTCGGAGCCGAACTCACCAGCGCAAGCACCGAGGGAGAGAGGGGGGTCGGACAAGGGTCCGATGCCACTCACCCCCTCAGAGCCGACGAGGGAAGTCCGGCGCCGAGATTCTTCCAAGGAAGAAATCGGAGCCGGCAGCGGACGACGGAGCGGGCGAAGACAATTGTATCGGCTCCGGCGCTATCACAGTCTCGGTTCCGACGCGACCCGGCTCCGAGCTCAAGAGAGTCGAAGGAGGAATATATTGATGGACGGGGCAGGCATCGACTGATGAGTCGGGCTCTGAAGCATCTGGGCCAGTGCCTCGGACTTAAGAAGTTGACTCACTACCCTCTGAAGGTCATGATCCGACAGCCTCGATGACCTAGAGGAGTGAGATCTTTGGCTCCGTTCAGACAGCAGGGGAGATCCTGGAGCCGAATGAGCGGAGCCAAGAGATGGTGACCTGGACCTCTTCCTAGTTGTCGGCTCCGAAGGTCTGGTCGGAGCCGACAGGAACTCTAATACCTCGGCTCCAGCCGAGCCGAGGGAACCACAGAAACTGTGGACTGAGACTCATCGGCTCCAGCCGGAGCCGATGTAGACAGAGGTTTAGAAACCTTAGGTCTCGGCTCAGTTGTCGGAGCCGAAGACCTAGATGCCTTAGAGGGCTTCCCTGTAGATACAGAAAGGGAATCCTCTGGCTTGAGTAAGCCCCTTAAAATCAATTTATTTTTTCTTTCCTGCAGGACCCTGGGGCTGAAGCCATGGCACACAGCACAGGAGTCCTGCAGGTGCAAAGGTCCCAGACAGTAGACACAAGAAGTGTGAGCGTCTGTCAGAGACATTTTCTGACAGCACGCATCACACTTCTTGAATCCGGAGACCTTTGCTTCTTTAGACATATCTACAGGTGTAATCACAAACACACTAATTACACCCTGTCTAGTTTAAAATATAATAAACCACTAACTAGGTTTTTAAAGAAAAATAACACACACTCTCCACTAGGGAAAGAAAAAAGGCCTGTAGGCCCAAGGGAAGAACTTAAAGTTCTTGAGGGAAAAAAACAGGAATTTTTAAGAAAGGGGATAAGAATTTCTCTAAACTAAGGGAAATACGTAAAAATATTAAAATTAAAGGGGTTTAAATAGACTAAGTACACAAGAAAAAGTCACTTACCAAGAACCGGTAGAAAACCAACACCTCGATAGCTGTAGCGGCAAACGAGATCTGAGGTAACTCTCGCCTAGCATTGTGGGATATAAGGGGAGCCTCGAGCCGGTGGAACCAACTCTTGAGCTTTTAGAGTGGCCGAGTCAGAGCCGAGGTCGGCTCCGAACCCATCCAGCAAGAATGAAGGCGAGATAGACAACTTAACATCTATTTTTTAACACATTCAGGGGTTCTATTCTTTGGCGAAACAGTTTATTAGGTAGTCTCATTATAAGAATATGTTGAGCATCACAGACATTAATTAATCGAAAGTGAGCTATGAAACTCCACTCTGCCTGGTAAATGCAGCCTCTTAAATGTGCATTTTTTTTTTTTTTACTATACTGATGCATAATTCTACCCACTGGCACTTCTTCAAAGTACCATGTGAATATGGTTGAAATCCAGACCAAAAAACTTTTCTGAACTACATTAACAAGGCTTCACATTTGGTGCATGAAATCTTACTTAAACTTACAAATTTGGTGTTATAAACATTGAGCACAGAATTCCTTTCTCGCTAGCCTCTTGATGCCAAGCCATGTTAAATTTATAAACATATGAAATTAAATCATACTTTTTGTGACCTTTAGCAGGCTGTTAATGATTTAATGGAAATAACAAAAAGCTACAGTACAATGTCTTCAACCCCTGCACAATTTAATGCCTTCCTTGATTAGTGCCTTACCCAAACCTAATCGAGATAACAGCTGTAGGAAGCACATTTCACCTGTGTGAGATAGTAAGCTTCCCCAAATGTAAATGCTAGAAAATAAATGTTTAATAAATAAAACAAGAAAGCCAAGTCATTTAGTCTCTTTTTTGCATGAAACATCACCAGATAAAATGCAACATAAGTGACTCATTTAAATACACAAAATTTGTAATTTCAGATTATATATAAAGGATCTATATCAATTAATCCATGGGCAGTGCACAAAACCTTGGAAGTGAAGGGTTTTCTGTTTCGCTGCATCAACTTTGTCATCAAAACCCTTAAAGAAATATAAAATGTGAAGAAATTAGACACTGTCATCGGTCCTAGCATGTCTGACTGAAGTTTTGTATATAATTTCAAATTAACCTGTGTAATATATGCCGTCATGACTAGCCATGGTATTGTAAATAAGTTCTTACATGTTGATTAAAACTCTGTATGTACAGGATGTTAAAAAAAAAAAAGTTGAACGGTGTTCTGTTACATGTCCAACTGCACATGTCTGTGCAGGAGATTCTAAATTCACACTGCCTCAGAGTCAGCTGATCTACAGATAATGTCACAGGAATGTGTTCAGATGCTTTGTTTTTACTGTCAAGAGACTGAAAGACAAGATGGAACTTTAATAAACAACTGTTTATTGATTTTCAAAGAATGAAATGAAAATAAGAACTTGAACAGTTGAGACAATTAACCTAGTTTATAAAACTCCCTGCTGAAGTCAGTTTAAACAGTTGTTGAGTTCAGTTGAGTTGAGTTGTGTTCACAGATCACAGCTGCAGTGAGCAGTGGACACCCAAAGGACTCGCCAAGACTGTAAGCCTGCCTTTGCTCTATTGTAATATTTAGTTGGATCAGGGGCAGTGTTCTTCATTTAGATAGGAAATTATAGCTAATTAGAGTTTTTCTAAATGCTGGATTTCTATCCTTCAGTATTAATTTCATTTTCCTGGTGATTGAATTCTGCTTGTTTATTGAAATTACTGTTTTATATTTTTATAATTTTTCTCATTATTAAATATTTTTATTATCTTGCATTGTGACCGGTCAATTAATGCATTCTTTAGTGATTTGAGAGGGCTTATACTTGCTTTGATAATTCCCGAGCCACTCTTAAAGCCTAGCTGGTTTAGGTCATATGCTACCATTTGTTTTAATATCTAATTTTAATAATTGGACACCCCTTTAAAAGGGCATGTAGACACTCTGATTGGTGGCAGCCTGTTACTATATTATTTTGGGGAAGGGACACACCTGGAAATCTGTGTCAGGCTTTCCCAGAAGTGTTTGGATGTGTGAGATTCAATTTATTTAAGTGCAAGTGTATCAGAGGTCTTAAACTGGGGCACACTGCTCTGGAGTGTGTAATAAGGAATTATATTAAGGGGGGCCACATAACAGCCAAATGTCCATTGAGGCAAGGTGAGGAAGCCAGCAAGTGGGGATGACAAACTGCCAGTTAATTTGTTTAGAAACAACAGGGGTGCCAAACTATCACCAACATTTATATTCTAAGTAGAGATGGTAAACAGGTTACTGCTGAGAAAGATGCAGCTTCTGATATAACCATTATGAGGTCTGCAGTGGTTAGAGAAGAGCAGTACTTGCTTGGACAGTCCACTCCAATCAGAGCTTTGGGAAGAACCCCGTTCCGAATACCTTTGGCTAGGGTTCATCTTGACTGGGAGGGTGGAAGAGGTAGCAAGCAGGTAGGTGTGTTTGAGGATATTCCTACAGATGTCCTGATACGTAATGACTTTGTGTGCATGCAGTGACATGCAGTCAGGTTTGGAGACAAGCATGTAGATCCAGTAGTCTGGCAGAGACGCAGACAGATCTCATACTTGAAGCTGGATCTGGTGTGGTGGCTACTTCAGAGAAGGAGCTATCCAGTAGCAGTAAGTCTGAAAGTGAGCCACAGCTGCTGGTACATAATGATGTTCCCTTGGACCCGGTGAATGCAAGGACAGAGGTGAATGGTAGTACCCAGATTGACAGTGAGAGACAGCTGTTGGAAGTTACTATGCTTCTTTTGGAAGGAGAGCTGGGGAGGGTCACAAAGGTACAGTTGAGACACGGTCAACTTACGGACCCTACATTTCAAAGCCTCAGGGAGTTGGCTAAGTAGGCACCTGAGGCTCAAGAAAGAAGGGAGTTTGTACACCGGAACATTTGTTGTATAGAGTGGACTCCTGAAGGTGGGCTAGAAGATGAAGTAACACAGCTTTTGGTACTGCCTACAGCTTAACATCTGCTATTTTTAGCCATACCACATGACATTCCTTTTTCAGGTCATATGGGTGCAAAATGTACTAAGATGTATTACACAGAATTTTTATTGGCCTGGGATTGCAAAGGATGTGGTAGGATATTGTAGGACTTGTGAACAGTGTCAAAAAGTTGGCAAGGCAAGGGACAAGGTTAAGGCTCTGTTAATTCCTCTGCCTGATACTGAAGAACCATTTCAGAGGGTGGCCATGGATACTGTGGGACCCATGAGTACTCCAAGTTCTACAGGAAGAAATATATCCTGATGGTAGTGGACTATGCTATCAGATAACCTGAGGCGGTAGCTCTGCTGTCTACTGAGGCAAAGAAGGTGGCAAATGGTTTGCTAGAAATTTCCAGCAGGGTAGGCTTTCTGAGGGAGATACTGACTGACCAAGGAGCCAACTTCATATCAGATCTACTGATTTGTCTGTGGAAGCATTGTGGGGTGAAATATGTAAAGACTATCCCTTACCATCCCCAGAGTAATGGTCTTGTGGAGAAGTTAAACTCTACATTAAAGACTATGCTATGGGCATTAACTGACCACTTTAAAAGGGCAAGGTTAACCATTAAACCCACTAAGTATCAGGTGAGTATGGCAGAGGTCACTTACTTAGGACACAGAGTGGGGAGTGGTAAGATTAGGCCAGAACCTGTCAAAGTGGAAGCTATTAAAGCGTAGCCAGTTCCTGTTACTAAAAAGAAAGTGAGAGCATTGCTAGGGATAGCTGGGTACTATATAAATGTGTGCCCAATTATAGTACAATAGCTGCACCCCTTACTGACCTAACAAGGAAAAGTAAACCAGATAAGGTAGTGTGGACCACAGACTGCAAACAGGCATTCCAAAAACTCAGAGATTTTGGGAGGGCCCCCTGTGTTAGCCAGCCCAGATTACAGCAAATAATTTTTTGTGCAAGTAGATGCTTCAAATTATAAGCTGGGGGCTGTACTTGGACAAGTTTCCTCAGAAGCAGAAAGCACCCCGTGGTATATCTTGGGCATAGACTTCAACCTAGGGAAGAATGTTATGCAGATGTGGAGAAACAATGTCTAGACATAGTATGGGCATTGCAGAAGCTGCAGCCCTATCTTTATGGAAGAAAATTCACTGTACTCACAGATCATAACCCTTTAACATGGCTAAACAGAGGCAGCAAGTAAAATGAAAAGTTACCAAGGTGGAGTCTACGGTTGAAAGCATATGACATGACAATACAACACTGCAGTGTGGTTAATAATGCCAGTGCAGATGGATTTCTGGGAGAGGAGTGGGTTGATATATTCCCAGACTGACACATTTTTCATTTTTCTCGACCGTCGTTTTTCAAAGGTCACTTGAAAACCATGCTTGAGTCACGGGGGGTGGGGGGGACAGAAATGTGAACAAATTAAACATGTCATCTGTGCTAGCATGTCTCTGGCTGAAATTCTGTACATAATTTCAGATTAACCTGTGCCAGCATGACTAGCTATGGTATTATAAGTAAGTTCTTACACATTGACTAATACTTGGTTTTTACAGGATGTTTAAAAAAAAAGATAAATTGTGTTCTGTTACATGTCTAACTGCACATGTCTGTGTAGGAGATTCTAAATGCAGACCGTCTCAAAGTTGGTTGATCTACAGATGATGTCATCAAAATGTGTTCAGATGCTCTGTGTTTACTGTCAGAGACTGAAAGACAGGATGGAACTTTTATAAACAACTGTTTGTTGATATTCAAAGAATGAAATGAAAATAAGAACTGGAAGGGTCTATACTACATAGTCGAAGTTCTGTAACTTCGACTGACATATGTACGAACACATAAGTCCGAAGTTACGGAACTTCGAGTATGCATAAAACAATAAAAAAAAAAGGAAAAATAAAATAAAAGGGCATATGCAGGGCGCAAGGCCCCCTGCACCCCCCACCCCCCCGCTCTTTAAATATACCAACTCCGAGGTTGCGCTACAGTGTAATAAAGGAAATTTTCCCTTTACTGCACTGTAGCATGACCTCGGAGTTGGTATATCTATAGAGAGGGGGGTGTGGGGGGTGCAGGGCGGGCTTGCCTTCCTTGCATATACCCTTTTATTTTCTTTTATGTTTTTTTTTATGTTCATATATGTAGTCGAAGTTTCGTAACTTTGGACATATGTACTCGTACATATGGTAGTCGAAGTTACGGAACTTCGACTATGTAATATAGACCCGAACTGGAACAGCTGCAGTTAACCTAGTTTATAAAAGAAGTGATGCCACAGTTGAATATATTTATTGAAACACATAAACTCTTAAAAACACATAAAATAAAAGAGATGAGCGCTTTCGGCTTTTAGCCTTCTTCAGCTCTAATTTCGTGTGTGTCAGGTGCTCATTTAAGTACTAAAACTACCCAATAAAATTCTTGCTTCACTGTTGTAATGAGAGTTTTTTATGCATTACAACAGTGAAGCAAGGATTTTATTGGGTAGTTTTGGTACTTAAATGAGCACCTGACAAATAGGAATTCAAATCTGAAGAAGGCTAAAAGCCGAAAGTGCACATCTATTTTATTTTATGTATTTTTAAGAGTTTATGTGTTTCAATAAATATATTCAGGTGTGGCATCACGTCTTGTTTATGCTTTTGGGGATTTAACTTCTTGAAGTGGTTTGTTGGTTTCCTTGGATTTAATTTATCAGTTTCTAGTTTATAAAAGAGCCTGCTGAAGACAGAGTAAACAGTTATTGAGTTCAGCTGAGTTCATAGCTGTACAAAGCAGTGGATACCAAAAGGACTCACCAAGAAATGTAAGCCTGCTTTTGCTCAGATGTAATATTTAGTTGGATCAGGCACAGTGTTCTTCAGTTAGATAGGAAATTATCGCTAATTAGTCAGAGTTTTTCTAAATGTTCGATTTCTGTCCTTCAGTATTAATTTAATTTCCCAGGTGATTGAATTCTGTTTGTTTACTGAAATTAGTATTTTATATTTTTAACATTTTGCTCATTATTAAATATTTTTATTTTACATTGTGGCTGGTCAATTAGTGTATTCTTTAATGATTTAAGAGTGCTTATAGTTGCTTTGATAATTCCTGGGCCACTCTGAAAGCCTGACTGCTTTAGGTCATATGCTACCATTTGTTTTAATATCTAATTTTAATAATTGGGCATCCCTTTAAAAGGGCCTGTAGATGCTCTGATTGGTGCCAGCCTGTTACCGTATTATTTTGGGGAAGGGACACAGCTGGAAATCTGCATCAGGCTTTCCCAGAAGTGTTTGGATGGTTGAGAATCAGTTTATTTAAGTATGAGTGTATCAGAGGTCTTAAACTGGAACACATTGCTCTAGAGTGTGTAATAAGGATTTACACTAAGCATGGGCAGGAGTATACAGTCCAGTCTCAGGTTATATAGTGTGTCCCTGTTGTGCTCATTGGGGAAGTTGTGAAATATTACTCATGTTTAAGTAATGGTCTCACACGGGAGTCAGGAGTGAGGACTGAAGTTCCTTTATTACTGACTCAGGACAGTGTTTTTGCAGGATGGTGAACCCCCACCCCCAAACCCACCACTTTATATATACTAACTCTGAGAATGCACACCATAGGTTTATTGGTGTGTAATAGGCTAATAGGCCAGGAGCCTTTACAAGCCTAGCCCATAGAAGTGCCCTGGTATCATGCCACCCAACGTTAGTTCCCAGTGCCTCTATCAAGCAGAGCCACTGGAATGATCCCCTAGGTGAACTTTCTACTTCCCATCCACTCATCAAGATTTCTCTTGAAGAGGGCCAGTGAGGTGCTCTGCTTGACATGTATGGGAAGTTTATTCCAGAGCATGGGCAATCTCTGGGTTATGAACATGTCCCTCCAACATGTTCTGTTGATTGTGGTAATGAGGTTGAGGTCTCTGGAGCATGTGATGTGGAGGGATTGGGATTTATTTAGATGCAGCATTTCTAACAGAGCTGGGTCAGACATGGCTTTGTAAGTTAAGCAGAGATTGCCTCTTAGTAGATGATATGAGACAGAGAATAGCTGGAGTTTTTTTTATTCTTTCCATGTAGGACATAGTTTTAAGGCTTAGGATCCTCTTCGTGAGGTACTTCTATGGCCTTACCCGCTGCTGCATGTGTCTAGTGAGGTACATGCTAAATGGGGCATTATACTCAATGGCTGGCCTAATGAAGGAAGAGTAGAGAGAGATATGATGACCTCTTTCTGGATGCAAAACCCTTGGTAATGAGATGTGCCACATAGAAGGCCTTTCTGACCACAGTGCCAATGTGGTGGCCGAAGGAGAGATTGCTGTCAACCTGTGTGCCCAGATCTCTTATAGCACCTTCAGTGTTCAGTGGGCTCCCATCAATGTTGTAATTAGTGGGAACTGAGTTTTTCCCAAAGGGGATGACGATGCATTTTTTGGCATTAAGCTTAAGGCCATGGTTTCGACACCAGTCATTAGTCTCAGTGAGGCATTTCTGTAGGAAGTCTACATCAATTGGGGAGTTAATAATGGCTCCCAGCTTACAGTCATCTGCGAACTTGGTCAGCCAGAGTCCCTCTGTGTTGGCCTGGACTTCTGAAAAGTAGATGCCAAACAGGAGAGGACCTAGGACCGATCCCTGTGGGACTCCACTTGTGACTGGTCAGCAGTGTGACTTGGAGTCCGCTACTTTCACACTGTGGGTTCTATCTCTGAGCCAATTTGCAACCCACCTAGTGATGTAAGGCTTGATGCCTAATTTGGTAGGTTTATCAATAATTCCTGAGTGGGGAATGGTATCAAAGGTCATGGCCAGATTGAGGTAGGCTGTATGAACTGCCTTTCCCTCATCCACAGCTCTGGTGACTGACTCAAAGAAGTCAACCAGTTTAAGCATGCATGATTAACCTTTCCCAAAACCAAATTGCATGGGATTTAGAGGTTGGAGATTCCCTATATAATTGTTAATTAGGTCCATGATGATGCGCTCCATAGCCTTACATATCAGATTCGTCAGGCTAATGGGGTGATAATTCCCATGGTCTGTAGTTGTACCCCCTTTATGGAGAGGGATGACTGTAGCAGTGCACCATTCAGTAGGGACAAAGCCTGAGGAGAGGCTGTTTATGAAGAGGGCACACAGATGTGGTGCCAGTTCACTTTGTAGTTCATGTAGAACACATCCACGGATATTGTCGGGTCTCATGGAAGCTGTATTCTTGGACTTGGATAATGCAGCTTTAACCTGTGCTGTAGTAATGCCGGGTGCCTGGCATTCTCTCCGATATTCTAATTGGTCCTTCAGGGGGGAGAGAGGGGTAAAGTTGGCACTGAATCTGCCAGCCAGTATGTTGGCAATATCTGTTGGCTCAGTATAGGCGGTACCATTGTGCAGTAACTCAGAACAATCCTGGGTATTGCCTTGGGGATTCTTGATATACCTATAGAAGGCTTTGTGGTTGTTTTTAGAGTCTGCCACAGTTCTGCCTTCATAGCTGGCTTTAGAGGTTTTGATGAGGGAGGTCAACTTTTTGTTAAGGCTAATAAGGGAGTTTTTCTAGTCTTTGGATGGCACCTTTTTCTGCAGCAGTTTTTTCCTTCTGCTGTAGAGTTTATTAATGGCAGGGGACCACCAGATTGACTTCCTTTTTTTGGAGGAGAGCATCTTGGTTCTGTTGGGCATGGCTAGTTCCATGCATTTATGTACTTGTTCATACAGTGCAGTGGTGTATGATTCAGCAGTCATGCATCTATTTTCCATTGACATGGGTGCCGTGAAGTTAGCCACCTCTGTCTTTAGGAGCCCAAAGTCAGCTTTGGAGAAGTTTTTCATGGTGGTTACCTTTGTGGGGGGTGTGGGTGAGATGTGGATTTCCATGGTGATTAGTTTGTTGTCGGATCTAAGGAAGGAATTGACTATTGGTGTAGAGCAATGGTTGCCCATGTCTGTAATAACCAGGTCAAGGATGTTGCTTCCTCCAGTAGGGGTAAGAATGAGCTGGTCCAGGGCATTAGAATTGATGAATTCCAGGAAGCGCAGGACCAGTGTATGGATGCATGAGAAGTTTTCCCAGTTGATGGAGGGGTAGCTGAAGTCACCCAGTAGGAGAGTGTTGGGTTGGACCCAAATAGCTTCCAGGGTACTTAGGAATGTGGAGTGAGAGTCTTGGGACATGGTTGGGGACCTATAGCAGGCTATGACCTGAATCGCCGTCTTACCCAATATTAGTTATACCTGAAGTATTTCAGATGTGTTATGCGGGGCTACTAGTCGGGAGGTGTGCATATCCTTTATGAATATGGAGACAACACCGCCTTTGGAGCTTCGGTCCTTGTTCTGGGGCCAAAAGGTGTGGAATGAGTTGTAGCCTGGTAGTGCAGGGGTGCTTTCTGCTGCTTTAAACCAGGTCTCCGTTACAGCACAAATGCTGATATTCTACATTTTGAGGAGTGCTTTGAGCAGGTACATCTTGAGATTTAGACTTCTAGCGTTGAGCAGCATGACCCTAAGATTGTATTTATTTATAGCCGTTATGGTGGTAATTTGGTCTTTGGAATATCGCCTAAAAAGGCACTATAAGGGTGGCAAGAGCCTTAGCCATTATCCGGAAACCCAGGGGTGACAGATGCAGGCCATCTCTGGCAAAGCATTGAGGTCTGTCAATCATGTCATCCCAAGCAGACTGATACTGAATCCCCTTAGAATGACAGCAGAAACTTAGCCAATTGTTAAAGTCAATCATTTTCTGCTTGTACTGCGGTATCATTCTGGGGGACGGTAGGATGCTGCTCAGGGCTAGGGTCATACCTGCTGGGCCACATAATCCGAGAGCTCCTCCATGTCTCTTTTCTTGTAGTCCAGGGAGGTGCGTCTCAGGTCATTCACATCCACATGGACAGTGACAAAGTCATACTTGTACTTGGTGTGGAGTGACCTGAGTGCGTGTGTTGTGTGTTGGCTTCTGGCACCTGATAGCTGATTGTTACCTTCTCCTTATTCAACCTAGTGAGTGGAACATCAGTGTGCCTCACTATCAAGTCACCTATGACTAGTGTATTGGGCAAGCTCTTTTGCCTTAGGGGCTTAGGCTGAGGGACACACTGTGTAGGTGAGATATGTGTCTTGTGCTGCACTGTGGTGGTCAAGTGCATTTCTGCCATGGAGGTCTCTGCTGTTTAGGTAGATTTCTATTGAGAGCCTCTGCGAAGGTGGGTGTGTGGTTTGAGTTTTTATGTGAGAGCTGTGATGGGTGTTCTGGAGGACTATGTGTTGCATGTGGTGTGGTGCAAGTGCTGACCTTCTCCTCTTGACCAGCTATTCCAGTCTTGGCTTGACAGTGCATGGCTTCCAACTTGGATATATAAGTGCATCTCTCACAAGTCTGAGTGTTGGGAGGTAAGATGAGAGGATTGTCTGTGTACATGAGGCAGTTGCTAGAATGCCCATTCCCCAGATTAATAGGAGAAAGCACAGGGATCTGACCTTTAGACATGCCAGGAGGGATGGTCATTATTACTAAGTACTGGAGCTGTTTCCTTATATATTCCTTTTACAAGAAAAATATCACTCAAGGTGTCTGAGTCTGTACAGAGCACTGCCAAACACTTGAGGGGAAACTAATACTAAGACCTTGAAAATTTAAGGATGAAGTATTTAGGCAGATATTCTAAAGTTACAAAGAAATCAAGCAGTACTTACTGAAAAATAAAAAAAATAGCTTGTCAAGAATGATGAAAAGAGGGGGGGGTCGCATGAATGGCTACTGCCTGGCTACTACTAATGCTGGTCTCAGCACAGCTTCACTCTGTTGGGATGCAATACTCCTTTGCTTTCTCTCTCACCAGAAGCAAAATGTCAGCACCAATCCAAAGAAAAGAAGCATGTCACAGCCTGTTTGGTGATTCACAGTCTTGCCCCAGATGATGCAAGGGTCTGCAGGCTTGTAGCCTTTTTCTGATAGATGCCCCGAATAGCAACCAGACCAATCAAGTACGTTAAGCACAGACACTCACTCTCCAACCAGAAAGAGTCAGGAATCAATGCAATCTGCTCCTACTCTCACCAGGATCAGAATATAAGCACAGATTCCAAACTGTCACCTATAAAGCAGTTATTAAGCTTTCTGATGATCAGCAGTCTCCAGAAAATAATGTAACTACACTCCTCCTCTCACCAGGAGAAAACAGAAGCACTAATCCCAAGATGACCACTGAGAGGCAAAATGTGGGCTCTCCAATAACTGGTGGTCATATAATAGATGCTTAAAGGTAAGATGAAAAAAATGGTTTATCCTAAACACTTCCATGTGAACTAGAGGAGTTACATGTGAAAGTATGTAACTTAAGTTTTACCTGTCTAAAAAGTTAAGTTTTAGTGGAGAGTTACTATTTTTAAAACAGCAAGGTGGATTGAAAGAGGGTGGTCACTTTTGTATTCTGGTACTATGGAATATAGTAGGATGGCCAATAAATTCAAATAGTTGAAAGGGAGTGATTTCACAAAATGATAATTGTGTGCTTACTCAAACCAGCCAGTAAAAGCAGAAAGGAAATAAGATATATGGTTAAATTAACATAAGGGGTAGGCAACTAGAAAGACAGTGGTGTTTAAGAACAGAACAGTAATCAGATGGGGGTGGGAATTTCTGTCTGCCTCACAAGAGACAGAGCTGTAGTCTCTTTTCAAATTTTAATATGCAGTAAAAGCAGAATACAAGCAAAACACAGTGTAAAGAAAACAAATCACAGTATACAAAATAGAAAAAGGGAAGGGAATAGGAGAAATTATTTTAACCTGCAGTCTGCTGATCTCTGCAAAAATACATACTGCATGAAAAAAAGAAGTTACTCACTTACCATAAAGTTGCAGCTGTGTTGTCCATTTTCATTCTTCCTCAACTGATGGGTTTGGACCTGATCCCTCTGATATGGCTCAGCTGTCACTAAAGCTCGTGGCAACCAAAATCTCTTGAGCTTCTCCCTTACCCATAATCCACCAACCTTAAGTTGCCTCAGATATTGTTTGCTGATTTTTGCCAGAAAGGAAAACATTTACTACGCATAAACAAAAGAAGTGAAAATCTTTATGCAGTCAGTACATAAAAAGACTATATCTGGAGCTCAATATAAAGGGCAGTGATGTCCTCTAAAGACTCTTTCTTCCATAAGTTTGCAAAGGATGGGGGTTAGTGGGTGGGGAGTTGAAGAAGAATGAAAATGGACAACACAGATGGAACGTTATGGTAAGTACATAACTTCTTTATCTGATGTTGTCCATTTTCATTCTATCCTCAACTGATGGGACACAGTCCCCAGCTACCTAAAATCCTGGGCAGACTCAAGGAAGGATGTTTCTGAGCACAGGTGACCAAAACATCCTCTGCCCCTGTAGACCAGATCCAATTTGTAATGAGTAACAAAGGTATGGGGAGTAGCCCAAGTAGCTGCTGCACATATGTTGTCCATAGGCATCCTATAAAGAAGTCATTGCCATGGATTTAGTTGAATGAGCTTGTACTGGTTGTGCTAATGTAACACCCATTTTTTTATAAAGAATTGATATACAATCAATTAGCCATCTGGCTAAGGTTACTTTGGCAACTTGTTTTCCCAATTTCAAGTCCGCAAAGTAAACAAATAGTTGGCCTGTTTTTCTTATCTTTTTTGATCGATGCAGGTAAAAATGTAATTGTCTGTGAACATCCAGTAAATGTAAAAATAAGTTATGTACTCACCATAACGTTCCATGTTGGTAGTCCATCTCACCCTTCATTTTTACATACGGGTTCGGAGCCGATTTACAAGCTGGAAGACTTCTGGCTGACTCGTGGCTAAGCAAGTATCCCATGGTGCACCAGTACAATCCCCAGATCTTGTTTGCTGCTCACTAGAATAATGGCCATAAAAACAACCAATACTAAAGGGTCTCCAACCAAAGGCAACCAAATTATTACTTCCAGATCTTCCAGGATGGGGGCAGGAGGGCAGGTTGGTAAAAATGAAGGGTGAGATGGACTACCAACATGGTGAGTACATAACTTCTTTATGTTAGGGAGTCCGATCTCACCTTCATTTTTACATATGGGACAGCGTCACTGGCACTTTATTCTTGGGTGGCTCATTGGAAAATACTCTTGAGCACCATGGAGCCAAAAGATGCTCTACCCCTGGATGCCAAATCCAATTTGTAATGTGTAATAAAAGTGTGAGAAGTAGCCCACGTAGCTGCTGCACAAATATTATCAAGTGGTACCCTGGCTTGAAAGGCTTCAGAGGTGGACAGCGACCTGGTAGAATGAGCCTTGATCCTGCAGGGTAAAGGTTTGCCCTCCGAGCTATAGATAAAAGCTATACAACTGGAAATCCAATTAAATAGTGTCACTTTAGAAACTGGCAAACCCAATCTAGAGTCAGAAAAGGAAATGAATAATTGTTCTGATTTCCTGAAAACCTTAGTCCGCAGTAGATAAAAACGTAGTTGTCTATGAACGTCTAATTGATGAAAACGGTACTCATCTGCATTACAGTGGTTAGGGAAGAAACCTGGGAATTCTATTGATTGGTTTAAGGTAGCATTAGAACAAACTTTGGGGACAAAGGAGGGATTAGTACGCAATGACACCCTGTCTTTGTGAAAAATCAAATATGGTGGCTTAATAGACAAGGCCTGTAGCTCCGATACCCATCTAGCTGATGTGATAGCTACCAAAAACAAGGGCTTCCAAGACAAAAATTTTAGAGAAGATGAGTGGGAAGGTTCAAAGGGTGGAGAAGTCAATTTGGACAACACAAAATTTAAATCCCAAGAAGCTACTGGTTCTTTACAGAGGTGGTCTCAATAGAGTGGCCCCTTTCAAAAAGGTCTTGCATAGCTTATGAAACATTAAATTGGTATCTGGAAAACCTAAATGAAATTGAGAAATTGCCACCAATTGGACTCTGATAGTGGCAGCGGCAGATCCTTGCTGAAAAAGCTCAGAAAGAAAATCCAGAATCACAGGGATAGAAGCAGTATATGGATCTACATTCATTCTCTGTGCCCAAATAGAACATCTTTTCCATTTACTGCCATACAGCCTCCTAGTTGAAGGTTTATGGGAGGACATAAGAATATGTGACACTGAGGATGATTCATCATGAAGCCTGAATAGGGATGGAACTGGACCAGCCACGCTGTCAATTTGAGGGTGTGGATTGAGGGGTGTAGCGAACCCGACATGTGAGTCAATAGATCTGGAGCTGGGTCCAGAATCCAAGGATCGTCCAGGAGGAGAGGCTTGAGGAAGGAGAACAATACCTGACGAGGCCAGTAAGGAGCAATGAGGATCAACTTGCTTCCCAGCTGACTGTCTTTCTGAATCACTTTGGAAATGAGAGGGATTGGAGGAAAGGCATACAGAAGACCCATGGGCCAATCGTGAGTCAGAGCATCTCTGGGAGTCTCCCCTGGAGGAGGAATGAGGGAAAAATAGCTGCTGCATTTGGTATTGACTGGGCTGGCAAAAAGGTTGCAGCAAGGCTGTCCCCATTTCCGGTAAATCTGATCCACTGTTTCCCATTTCAGAGACCACTCGTGAGGCATTAGGATTGCCCAGCTGAGCTTGTCGGCTATCACGTTGGTCGTCCCTGGAATGTGCGTTGCAACCAGAAAGTGCTGGGAAGAAATCACCCATTCCCAAATTCACATGGCCTCTCGAGAGTGGGTAAGATCTGGTACCGCCCTGTTTGTTGATATACCAAACCACTGACATGTTGTCGGATTGTATCGCAATTGTCCCTAGAGGAAGAAGGTTTTGAAGTGCTTGCAATGCCAGAAGCACCACCCTCATTTTCAGAACACTGATATGCAGATGAGGCTCGTGTTCTTGCCATGTGCCTTGGACAGTCCTGCCGAGATAATGCCCCCCCCCCCCGATCTGGGAGGCATCCGTGGTCACAGTGGCAACGGGTTGGACCGGAACAAAGGGGGCACCTGTGATCAGTTGACTGGGAACTATCCACCAAAGAAGGTCCTTCTTGCATGATTCCATCAGCAGGATAGGATGACTCAGTGGAAGATATTGGAAGGACCATTGGGAAGACAGAAACCACTGGAGAATTCTCATGTGCAACCTGGCTAATGGTACTAATAGAATTGTGGAAGCCAGAGTCCCGAGGAGCTGAAGAACCCACTTTGCTTTGACTTTTCACAATGGAAGAAAACATTGAACTTGAGAGATTAAGTTCTGTGCCCTTTCGGCGGGGAGACGAGCTGCCATGTTCACGGTGTCTACCTCTGCGCCTACAAAAATCACAGATTGAGAGGGCAATAATGCAGATTTTTTCCAATTTATGGAGATCCCTAACTGAGCACAAAGTTGAATCATGGCATCCCTGTTTTAGAGGAGTAGATGCCTGGTGGGGGCGGTCAGAAGCCAGTCATCCAAATATGGAAACACCTGGAATCCCTGACATCTCAGGTGAGCTGTCACTACTGCCATGCATTTGGTGAACACCCTGGGGGTTGTGGTGAGACCAAAGGGCAGAGCGCGAAACTGATAGTGACTGGCTCCCAGCCAGAAGCATAGATGGCTTCTGGACGCCTTGTCCATTTTTATGTGGTAGTAGGCATCTTGAAGATCTAGAGAGCACATCCAAAAGTCTTTCCCTAACAATGGGAGTATAGACTGCAGTGTTACCATCCGAAACTTGTCCTTCTTCACTGATTCGTTCAATCTGCTGAGGTCCAATATTGGCCTCCAATCTCCGGTTCGTTTCAGAACTAAAAATAACCTGGAGTAAGTTCCGGATCCTATCTGGTCTGCTGGGACGGGCTGGATGACTGTTTTTAAGAGCAACTTGTTGATCTCCACAGTTGCCTGATCCCTGTGATTGGGTGGTACAGCTGGGATCCTTTTAGGAACAAACGGTGATAGGGAAAATGGTATAATATAGCCTCTGGTAACAACTCTTTGTCCCACTTGTCTTGGGTGATATTTAGCCAGGCTTCTTGGTACAAAGAAATGCGACCCCTGACCAGCCCCAGAGAAGCGCAGTCGGGCTCCACATCAGGAGTGCTGATAAGGCCGTCCTTGAAAGGAATCACGGCCTTGTTGGTATTGCGGACTGCCCCTGCCTCTATGGTGATGTCTGCCGTTTCCTCCTCCTCTGCCTCTGAAGGAGGATTCACCCTGTGTGTCAGGAAACATCCTCTGGGACTTCTTGAACCACATTTTACCACCCTTTTGACCCTTGGGGTATGGTCTGGAAGGGACAGTAAAATGCACTCCCATAGCAGGAAGTGTCTTTCCTTCTTGCTCACGCCGAGTGAGTGTATCCTTCACCTTGGAACCAAACAATGAGGAACCATCAAAAAAAAGTAGAAAAAAAAAGTGGTGAAAGTAGACTTGAATGGTTCCGGAAAATTATATAAGTGAATCCAGGAGTGGTGCCTCTAGGCAACTCTGGAACCCGCTGCTCTACTCGCTCCATCCACAACATAAGAGATAAGTCGCATGGAGGAGTTAGCCACAGAATTTTAGGTGAACAACTGAGTAGAAATCTTGTCAGGAACTCCTTCAGTACATGTACCTTGTATGGAATCTCCTAACTCTGTGAGGAGATCCCTCTGCAACCTCATGAAGTGTGTGAGATAGTTCAACGATCGAAGAGTAAAGGCCACTGAACTAAAGATACGCTTCCCAAATCTGTCCATCTGTCGACACTCCTTGTTTGGCGGATGAACAGATGAAGAAGTCCCCGCCAACTCCTTCTTCGTGGCCGCTGCCGCCACCACCATGGCATCTATGGGAATGCCCTTGGACAAGAACATTTTACCAGAAGGGGCAGACAGGAACTTGTTGGATCTCCTGGGGACTGGATCCACGGTGTCAGGAGTATCCCACACCTTTCAGCTAACTAGATCCATCAGTTTGTCAAAAGGTGGAGACACCCAAGAGGCAGATGTTTGAGACCCAAAAGGCTTCAGGTACACCAACTCATCAGAAGGGTTAACAGTGGGCCAGTCGCACCACTGCCTAAGGATCTCTAAAATGCCCACAAAGGAGATATCATCAGAGGACGACTTAGGGGACCCTTCCGACTCCTCGAGGTCAGTGTCCGATGTCAAAGACTCATCCTGGGAGTCAACATGTTTCCTCCTACATAACCTCTTCCATGGAGGGTCCACGGAAGGACATTCCGGGGAAGCCTCAGAAGAGTGGGGGCCACCAGCCGATGGATCCTGAGGCTGCGGGTCTCTGCTGTCTTCAGAGAGAGTAGGGGCTGAGACTTAAGTGGGTGCTCTTGGGGGAAGAGTGCTGGTGCTACTGGTAGGGGCTGGAGAATGAGACAGCATGCTCCTCATCATCTCAAATACCAACCTCTCCGGCTCCGAAGACCTTCCCCATTCCGAAGAGACGAGGGTCGGCGCTGGAGCCAGAGCTGTCAGCTCCAAGATAGATGCAGGGTCCAAGCTCACCCTAGCCAAAGCACCGAGAGGAAGGCTCTGAACCGAATAAGATCGATTCCAATCCTCCCTGTCTCTGCCGACAGGTGAGCTTCGGGCCTTGAACACGACGGACGGCACCGAGCATGTTGGAGCCAAATCCAGCTCCAAGGCAGCAACAAAGTGAGCTGGAGCCGGCATTTACTCCGTTGGCACCAAGCAGTCCAGCTCCAAAAGGCCAGTATGGCAAAGAGGAGGAATAGCAGACAAGGGCAAAGCTGGGCCAAGTGGCTCCGGAGCCAACTGGGTCAGAGCCAACAATAATTTTGGTAAGGCAGATGACTTCAGGAGTCTCAGCACTACTCTCTCCACATCTTCTTCTGAGTAGCTCCTGGAAGACCTGGAAGACATAGTAGGGGATCTTGACCTGGGGGGCACTGGAGACTTAATTCTTATGGAAACTAGTAGGGAGCTTACAGACTGGCTCCGAGTAGCAGAGTCAACTGCTGTATCAATAGATTCAGAGATCGACTTCAAAACACCTGTAACTGACTCTGACACCACTATGATGCTCTCCTTAGGCTCCGATGGCTGAGGAGTCGAAAAGGCAGATTTGGACTGTTTCGACTGTTTAGGAGGTGGCTCTGAGACACCAGCCAGTGCCGGAGAAGGCCTTTTTGAGGATTTTGATTTCCCAGACTTAGAGGAAGCTGAAGAACTGGATAGTACTTCCTCAAAGCATGGTTTCAATAGACCCTTAAGTATGAGTTTGTTCTTCCTCTCCTGTAACACTCTAGGAGAGAAAGCATGACAGAACATGCACAATTCCTGCAAGTGGATGGCCCCTAGGCAGTAGACACAGCTACTGTGGCCATCCGTTAAAGACATCTTTTGGGAGCATTTCATGCACTTTTTGAACCCCGAGGGTTTATGCTCCTTACCTTCCTTAGACATTATTACACACACAAAACCCAGAGAGATTGAAAGAGAGAAAAGAAGGAGGACTAGGTCCTCTAACTTAAACGGGCCTAGCCCAGTGTACAGAAAGCTAGGTCTTCTAAAGGAGTTACACGAGGACTAGGACCTCTAACTTAAACGGGCCTAGCCTGGTGTAGAGAAAGCTAGGTCTTCTAATTTAAACAGACCAGAAAGGAAAGCCCACTCACACAAGAGAAACCGTAAATGACACAATAAATTTCTATATTGCTATATTTCTAATAACAGGTAGTATACTAGGGTGGCTGCAATCCTAGTAAATTCACAAGCGGATCCCCGCCAAAAACAAACAATCTCAATATAGCAGAAAACTAACTGCCAACGGTGAGCAAAAAGGTCAGAATAACAACAGACAAGACTACAGGAGCCCCTGTTGACTAGGAGCTGGAAACTGCCAAAAACTAATACTCTACCTAATAATCAAAAAATGCGCAACGGTGCCTAAAACTAACTGGCACACAGGGTACCAATAACCACTAGTAAACTAAGTTGCACTCAAAAATGGCAAGCAATACAACTGCTTAATATATTAGCAACACTAAATATACAACAAAAGTTCTAATAAAGCATTGAAATATAAAGAATTTGAAAAACTTAGCCAGAGCCAAGAGAAGCACAACTGAACTTGTCGACGTGGCAAACGAGATCTGGGGATTGTACTGGTGCAGCATGGGATACCTGCTTAGCCACGAGCCAACCAGAAGTCTTCCAGCTTGTAAATCATCCGAGTCGGAGCCGAGGATTGGCTCCGAACCCATATGTAAAAATGAAGGTGAGATCGGACTACCTAACATCATGTAGTCACCTTTGTTGGTAAATTTGTGGAAGAAAACTGGCAAATTAATGGACTTACTGATATTGGATTCTAACACCACCTTGGGAAAAAAGGATGGATTGGTTCGTAATTTAACTCTATCCTTGTGAAAAATCAAGTATGGAGGTTTTGAAGACAATGCTTCAATTTCTGAAATTCGTCTAGAAGATGTAATGGCTACTAGAAAAAAATGTTTTCCAAGTAAGATATTTCAGGTCACACTTAGCTGCTCAAAGGGGGAAATGAATAAGCGCCTACAGTACTAGATTATAGGCCCATGGGGGAGTAAGGTCTTTAAAGGGAGGTCTTAAAAGCAGAGTATCTCTCAAGAAGAATCTGCATGGTTTATGAAAGGCTACTGAGGAACCTTCAAAACCAATGTGAAAGTTTGATATTGCTGCTAACTGTATTTTTACCATTGAGGAACTAGCTTCTTCTTTAAGAAGTAGGACCAACAATTCCAGGATATTATGTATAGGAGCTGAAAGAGATTCAACATGATTTTGTTGTGCCTAATACATAAATCTTTCCCAGTTACTGGAATAGAGTTTATATGTTGAAGGCGTATGTGAAGATAAATGTATATGTTGGACAGGTGAAGACAGCATAGGCTGTCTGGCTATTAATGGAATTGGAGAAGCCAGGTCGTCAGCCTGAGGTTTGATATGTCTAGATGGATCATGCCTGTTGGGTGAGACAGGAGGTCTGGAACTGGATCCAGAATCCAAGGATGGTAAAGTGAGGACAAAGGAAAGGGAACCAATCTGTCGCGGCCAGAAGGGTGCAATGAGGATGACTGCTCTTCAACATGGCAGCTTTCTGTAGGAATTTCTAAATTAGTGGGATTGGTGGATAGGCATACAGTAGACCGAGGGACCAATCATGAAGTAGAGCATACCTTATTGATTCCCCCTGTGGGGGCATTAGGGAAAAGTAGCTGCTGCGTTTATTATTTAGGGAAAAAGCAAAAAGGTTGCAGCCAGGCAGTCTGCACTGATGAAAAATAATTTCCGTCATGTTCTTGTTGAGAGACCACTCATGAGGTAAAGAATACACCTGCTCAACTTGCCTGCTATCACACTGGCTCTCCCCAGAATGTGCACTGCTATGAGAAAGTGGGTGGATGAGATCACCCACTACCACACTCTGAGTGCTTCTCGACACAAGGGTTAAGATCTGGCCCCTCCTTGTTTGTAAATATACCAAATTACTGACATATTGTCTGTTTGAATTGCAATCCTCCCTGAAGGAAGAGCATTCCAAAGGGCTTCCAGCACAAAACACTGATCTCATATCTAGGACAGTGATATGCAAATTGGCCTCTTTAAAGGATGAAGTGCCTTGGACTGTTTTCCTAGAAAATGTCCCCCACCCCAAAATGGTCACTATGGCTTGGGCTGAGTGGGAACGAAAGGATGGTGTTGTAGAACCTGATCTGACTGAATCCACTACCTGAGATCTCTCTTGCATATTTGAATTTTTTGAATCAGAGTCAACATGGGTTGATAAAGTAACAGCCATTGTGTTGCTAGCATCTACTGTAGAATCCTCATGTAAAATTTGGGTAAAGATACTAGTGTTATTGCCAGTAACATTGATCCCAGAGCTTGAAGAACCAAGCAGGTAGAAATCTTGGTACTGCAGAGTATTTTTCTGACCTGTGATCTTATAGTTTGCACCCTTGAGGGAGGCAGAAAAGCTACCATTGACTTTATGTTGAACAGTGTTCCTATGAATTACAAATCCTGAGTTGGTTCCAGCTGAGACTTGTCATAGTTTAAGGTTATCCCCAGATGAAAACACATCTGGAGAACCTGTTCTCTTGCCCTTATTAATTGATGCCTGGTTGAGGTGGTAATGAGCCAGTTGTCTAGATATGGAAACACCAGGAATCCTTGAAGTGTCAAGTGAGCTGCTACTACTGCCATATATTTGAACACCCCGGGGGCTGTGGTGATGCCAAAGGGCAAAACTGTGAATTGGTAATGACTGGCTCCTAGCCAGAAGTGTAAGTGCCTTCTGGATTGTCTGCTCATCTTTATGTGATATTATGCATCCTGAAGGTCTGTCGAGTACATCCAGTCATCCTTGTCCAGAAAAGGGAGCAGTGACCATCTGGAACTTGGTGTGTCGAACTGACTTGTTTAAGCTGTTGAGATCCAAAACTGGTCTCCATTCCCCTGTTTTCCTTGGCACTAAAAAACCTTGAATAAGTTCCAAATTCTATCTGGTCTGGCTGGACTTTCTGAATTACTCTTTTTTTCTCGCAGCTTTTGTATTTGAATTGCTGCTTGTTCCCTCTGACTGGGTGGAACACTTGGGATTTTTCTTGACATTAGAGGTGGAAGAGAAAAGGGTATTATATAACCCCTGGAAATAATCCTCAGTACCCAAGTATCATTTGTTATGTCTAGCCAGGCTCTTTGGTGCAGGGATAATTGACTCCTGACTGCCTCCAGAGGTGGACAATCATGTCTCCTTTTAGAAGCGTTGGTAAGGTCTGTCAAAGAAAGAACCTCTGAACCCCTAGTTTTGCAGGCCACCTCTGCTGCGGGGGTGGTATCGGCCATTAGAGTTCTCTCTTCTGCCCCTGGGAAACTTCCTCTACATGTGTCCTGGAAAGGCACCTGGGATTTCTTGAATCACATCTTCTAACCAACTTGCTGATTCTTAAAAAAAGATCTTTGAAGGGACTAAAAATGTATGCCAACAGCAGATAGGGTCTTTCCATCCTTCTCACACCTGGATAATGTGTCCTTCACCTTGCGGCCAAACAAAGAAGGCGTACTGACGGACAATGACTCGAAGGGCTCCACAAAATCACATAAGCACTTTCAGATATGTCTCCTGATGGCAATGCCTGAACCCACTGTCCTTGAGGTTCCTTTGGCTACATCTGAAATAAGCCTCATAGAAGAATTAGAAATAGATTGCAAGGTAGCCAACTAAGAAGTCACAGATGATTGGACCTCTGCAGAAATGGATCCTGACAGGGTATTCAATAGCTCTGTAATCTTGTAAAATGTGCCAAATAATTCAGCAATCTTAAGGCAATGGTCGCTGAAGTATAGACATGTTTCCCAAACCTGTCCATCACCCTTGACTCCCTGTTAGGGGGATGAACAGTGGAACTCTCCTCTGCAAGTTCCTTTTTGGTGGCCAACTACATGACCATAGTGTCAACAGGCACACCTTTACCCCAAGATTGTTTATCCAAAGGTGGTGCCATAATATTGTCTGTCTCCTAGGTATTGGTTCAAATGTGTAGGGTTCCTTTCACGCCCACTGAGAGACTAACTCAATAAGCTAAATGGCGGGTGGAGTAACCCATGAGATAGACGGGCTAGTACGAAAGCCTCTAGGAATACAGACTTCTCAGAGGAAGGGTTGCTGGGAGTCCAGGCACCTCTCTGCTTTAGAACCTCGAGGATGTCTCTAAATGAGACATCTTCATGAGGTGACCTTGGGGACCCTTCACCGTCACTGAGGCCTGCATCTTCAGTGATCAACTCCTCTGGGGAGGCCAAGTGCTTTCTCTTACACATCTTCTTTAAGGGAACCTCTCAGTGGGATGCTCTGGGGAGGGATTGGAGGAAATCAACATACCCTGTTGGGAATCCTAGGGGTCTCGGACTAGCTGGCCCTGTGGCAAAGACTGATGAGGCTCTGAACGCAGAGATATCAAGATAGAAGGCTTAGGCCCTGAGGGGGTTGGATCCATCTATTCTGTCAAGGCAGAGAAAACCCTCTTCACAGCCTGAAAGACAGACTGCCCCAGAGAAAGGGAAGAGCTCGAATCCAAAAAGACAAGCTTTTGGACTGCAGACCTCTCAAGATCTGAAGACAATCTCCATGAGGTGGAAGTCGGAGCCAAGCTACCCATTTCTGAGGCTCTGAGACGCAGAGATGGCTCCAGAGATTTAGAGTAGATTCCAACACCTCGGATCCGACAGAGAAGCTCCTGCTCCGAGAGCTCTCCAGATCCAACGGAACAGGAACACTTAGAGTAAGCTTCAAATCCAAAAACACTACTATCTTTGGATCCAATCCAGATGGCTCAGATCCAGGGACTCTGAGACAGCTGAAGGAATAAGAGGAGGAACTTCTAGCAAAGGTGTAGTAGAAAAATGGACCTCCTGACCCAAAAGGGTAGGAGCCAGTAAGCCACCCATCTGACTCTGTGCTGAGAGAATCTTCCTCACCACTCTTTCCACATCTTCTTCTGTCAAACTTCTACAGGAATGAGTGGAAATTATAATAGAGGGGAACTGGGTTGGCATAGCTCCAAGAAAGGTGACGGCACCCTTGAGGGCACTGTATCCACTGATTGTGAGTATCTTGTCCTGGATAACTGAATAAAACTTGAACTGGTAAGGCTGGAAATAGTTGGATTCGGTACATTTTTAGTCAGACCCGAGAAAGTTGGGTCCATCAATTTCTTCTTTTTTGTATCAGAGAATGAGGTTGGATCCACCTTGGCTTTTTTCTTGGACAACTCCGAAATGATAGATGTAGAAGGTTTCAGAGAAGAAGTTTTGGATTGTTTAACTTTGGGAAATTAATCTCCAGATGCAGCCTCTCCAAAGGCAAAAGGTAATAAGTCTTTTACAATAAGCTTGCTTTTAATTTCAACAAGTGCCCTGGGGTTGAACCCATGGCATCTATAACAAGCTTCTGAAGATATAACAGTCCCAAACAGTATACACACATAGTGTGGGTATCAGACATGGGAAGTTTGTGCCCACACTTTACACATTTTTTAAATCCAGTATGGTCTTTTTCTGCCATAACACTAAGCTACACTATGCTATGAAAAACAAAGAAAGTCAAGTAAGAATAGGATTTTTTTTAAATAAAAAAGGGGAAACAGGAAAAAATACCAATGATTTTAAGAAAAGTGGGCGACACTAAGTGTTGAAAGGAAAATACTAACTATAATAATTTAAGAAGTAAGCCAAGTACTAAAATGGGAAAGAAAGTAAACTTTACCAACTATGGTAGCAAGAAATATTATTCCGTATGGAAAGGGACAAGTAATACAGGAAAGAAATTAGGAAATTGGATCCAAACTCATCAGATGAGGACAGAATGAAAACTGACAACATAAGATTAATCACTGTAAGTGAATAAAATGCATTCATTCACTTACACTGATAGAGCACATCAACTTGCACTTAGCCAAAATGCTTTGCAGCACTTATTGAAAAACATTTTGACAAAATTTTCAAACTGACTTCCAGCTAAAGTATGCAAGGGTTACCTATTACAAAATCGAAGTTACGGAACTTCGAATACCATATGGTCAACACCATATGATCGAAGTTCCATAACTTCAAAATGAAAATAAATAAATAAATAAAACAAACAAAACGTACCCTGACGGGTTAAAGCAGGGGAGCAAGCCCCCCTGCACCCCCCACACCCCCCTCTACTTAAATATACCAACTCCGAGATTGCACTTTAATGCACTACCGTGCGGCTGTAGCGCAATCTCGGAGTTGGTATATTTAAGTAGCGGGGGTGTGGGGGGCACAGGGGGGGCTTGCCCCCCTGCTTACACTCTTTACTTTTTTTTTTTTATTGTCTATTTTGACAGTTTCGAATTTTCAGTTGTTCGATCATTTAAGGTAGACCTTAAGTGATTCGAACAAATGAAAATTCGATGTTCCAATAGGAACCCGTATGCAAGATAACTGCAGTGTTTAGTGTACCGCTTACAGTCTCTATATTAAAGACCATTTGTTTGATCCTTTCACACTCTACAGTACAATAATTATTTCTGTTCATGGTCTTTACTGCTCATAAAGGGTTGTGTATACAAGTACAAAGACTTCTAGCATTTTTACCTACACAAAAATAAATAGCGGCATAAAAAAGTCTGTACTCCTCCACCCTACATATAATGGTAAAGTAAAGAATATATCTCTGCAGTGAACTCCCATTTGAATAAACCAAATAACTAAAGGAGGAAAATAATGAAAAGTTGTAAAAAATTTCCATTCACCTTAATTCAAGACAACTGAAACATACCATAATGAACCTTCACTATTAGACAATGTAAAGCAGAATATGAGATTAAGGTTGTTGCAGATACCAAAGGAAACTACAAATCTTTCTTCAGTTACATCAATAAATTAAGGATTAATATCCAACAATGCACTGAGCTCACATATGTCACCACACATTCTGATGCCAAGGACATTGCCAAAACATTAGCAGACAAACTGGATGCTAATTTCACCCCACCTATCAACATTGTTGGCTCAATATCCCCGAAAATTTTAGTTTTCCCTAAAATCACTTTGGAAGTAGTCTTAGAATACCTGTCAAAGGCTAAGCCTAATTCTTCTATGGAACCATATAACATACCAGGTTGCATTCTCATCAGTGCCAAGTATGTGCTATCCAAGCCTCTACTCAAGCTGTTTAACCTAAGCCTATCAACAGGATTTGTGCCCGATTTGTGGAAAACACCCACTATGACTACCCAGGTAACTACAGGCCCATCAGCCATAACAACCTTGCATGCAAAGCCATAGAATCCATCACAGAAGAACTAATTTATGCTGACATCGGCAATTTAACTGATCCTGACTATACTCAGTCTGACTTTGTAAAGGGCTGGTCCTGAACCTAGTAAACGTCAATGAAAAAGTTACAGAGGCTGTGGACAGTGGTCACTCCAATGCACACTGCTTACATTAACCTGGCCAGGGCTTCTGACACTCCCCTATGCTGTTAATACTGAAAAATTAGACAAAAGATGTAAAAAAAAAAAAAACATGTTGTCCAGTGGACTGCAAACTGACTATTTAGCACTCCAAGTTGTGAAAGTTGCTGGTACACTGCTCAGAACATAAAAGTTGTAATCAGTTGGGTGCAAGAGGGATTAGTGTTGGGCCACCTTCTGATTGGCATTTATTTTGCAGACATTCAAGCCAATATCCCAGAAATGTAGCTCACCGAGTTTCCTGATGATTCTAATCTGGGTAATGTTATCTGCACATCCACTGATACCAAATTACTGCAACAAGAGCTGGAATATGGACATACCTGGTGTACTGAAAACATTCCTAAGCTACATGCAAAAAAGTACTGCACATTAGCACTTTTTTAAACACTTTTATTGAATTATCCCTTGTGACATAGACACATTTACATTAAAAGTAATCAAACTGTATTAACAAGTTCATGTTTACAAACATTATGCTTCACATATATTCCTATATATTATATAACCTAAGTAACATTACATAAATTACTCAATTCCTGGCCCCTTTTTTTAAAACAAGAAACATCTTTATTAAACCATCACTTACAAAACAGGCAAGCATACATTTATTTAAAAGAGAACAAACCACACTGACAATCCTGGTTGCAAGCATTTTACATCACAAACCACACTGACACACTCCCAGTTGCAAACATTATACGTCACTTGTAATCTACCCAATCACTGTCAATGAAACATTATATAGCTCGTTTAAGTCCTGTCTTCTTTTAAACCTTGTTCCTCCTCTGTATGTATTGTTCTCACAATTCCCATTTTTTCCTACATAGTTTGCTCCTACCCTTCCTAAAGAACTAAATTCCAGTGGTTTTATCATTTTATCTCTGTTACTATATTCACTACTTCTAGTATAGCTGATTTAGATTTCCATTTTCTAGCAACTGCTTTTTTGGCAGTCACCATAGACACAGCAAGGTCTGACCATGTCTAGGCAATTCTGATTCTGTATCATAAGAAAAATCTTCCCCCTCATCACACCAATCTGGCCACCCAGCAACTCCAACAGTGCATACCACAGGGAATCCTTAAAGTCCAGCAACTCACTGCACTCCCAGAAAATATGTTCCCAATTGCCTCTTTCTTCCCAGTCACACCTCCAAAATTTGCTAAAAACCTGAGGAAAACTTTGCTGGTTTCTACTAGGGGTATAAAAATATCTATGTAAACATTTCCAAGCAAAAATCCTAAATCTTCTATTTTGTTGCATATTTGGGAGACATACATATATTCTCACATTGTTTCCTTGTGAATTTCTTATCCAGTTTCTTTCCAATCATTTCTAACCTCCTCTGATTGATTCTTATACTTATCATACAATATTTTATATGCTCTATTAATTATTCCTTTTTTAATGGCAGCTTCTGTTCTAGACTCTACTAAAAACTCTACCAGAGCTGGTCCTTTATTTAGGAGCCCCGTATTTCTTTCTCTTTGCCTATACTCTGATATCAATACTTGAAAGGGAAGGCAAGCTCTAACCTGCAGTCCAAATAAATTCTTCGTGGCCATTCTATCATGTTTCCATCTCTACTTATTTTCTCCCAATACCTTGGTTCCTTTGACAGTTTTCTCCAATAAATTCCATCCCAGTCTTGTCTATTGTCTATATCCTTAATCGCAGTCATCCCTATCAGCAGAATCTCCTTTCTCCATTCCCATGTTGGCTTAGTTCTTAGGATACCTTCTACTACTTTACAGATACAATATTCTGTATGATTATTGTTGTTGTTCTTAAAGGCCTACATCCAAAATCCCTGTCTCTCCTTGTTTCTTGAGCTTCCGCCCTGTTTCATCATCATCCCTTTCCACTTTGAAAAAGAAGTTATGTACTTACCATAACGTTCCATGTGAGTTGTTTATCTCGCCTTTATTCTCACTGATGGGTTCGGAGCTGATCCTCGGCTCGACACGGCCAATAGCAAAGCTCAAAGTTTGCCAGTAACTCGAGACCAAGCCCCTTATCCCACAATGCACTGCTGGAAATACTTCAGATCTTGTTTGCTGCGAGTATATATACCCTTTTATTTATTTCTACAAGGAAGCACTTCCCGAAGAGGAAGAAGAAGTATTGAATAACCAGGATGGTACTAGCTTCTATGTCAACTCTCAGCCAGGAGGGGGAAGGAGGGAGGGACGTGAGAATAAAGGTGAAATAAACAACTCACATGGAACATTATGGTAAGTACATAACTTCTTTATGTGAAGTTGTTAAATCTCGCCGTTTATTCTCACTGATGGGTAGCGTCCCTAGCACCCTCACTCTTGGGTGGCTCATGGAAGTACATTTTTCAGTACCGTGGAACCAAAGGAAGACCTGTCCCTGGAAGCCTTATCTACTTTGTAATGCGTGATAAAAGTATGAGGCTTAGACCAAGTGGCTGCAGCACAAATATTGTCAAGGGGCAATTTAGCTTGAAAGGCAGAAGACATAGAAACGGCTCTGGTAGAATGAGCCTTAGGTTTGTGTGTCAATGGCATGCTAGCATTCGCATAAACAAAGGATATACAATCTGATAACCATTTAGATAAAGTTGTTTTAGCCACTGGATTACCTTTTCTGGCTTCCGAAAAGGATACAAAAAGTTGATCTGATTTTCTAATATCCTTAGTTCTGTCAAGATAAAATCTGAGCTGTCTGTGTACATCAAGTTTGTGCAGCATGTATTCCAATTTGTTAGAGTGGTTGGGAAAAAAGACTGGCAGCTCAATGACCTGATTGATACTGGATTCAGAACAGACTTTAGGCAAAAAGGTAGGGGTTTGTTCTGAGAAATACTCTATCAGCATGGAAAATCATGTAAGGAGGCCTAACAGATAATGCTTGAAGTTCTGACACTCTGCGGGCAGAAGTAATGGCTACCAGAAATATAGTCTTCCAGGACAAATATTTGAGATCTCAAGAAGATGCCGGTTCGAAAGGGGGGAGAATAATTTGAGACAGCATAAAATTGAAATTCCAGGGAGAATAAGGAATTCTGACAGGAGGTCTCATGTGAAAGGCACCTTTAAGAAAAGCCTTGGATAACTTACAGCTCATAACATTCAACCCATCGAATCCAAGGTGGAAATTTGATATGGCGGCTAACTGGACTCGAACTGTGGCAGCTGCTGCTCCTTCTTTAAAAATCTTTGTCAAAAATTCTAAAATGGACAATAGAGTAGCTCGGAAAGGGTCAATTTTCTGTATATTGGCCCAAATTGAGAACCTGTTCCACTTACTGTGGTACAGTTTTCTGGTGGATGGCTTGTGAGAAGACAAAAGGATTTGTATTGTATCATCTGACAGCGAATGAAGCCTGGCAATTAAGGGAAGTGGATTAGCCAAGCAGTCAGTTTTAGGGACTGCAGTGAAGGGTGGAGGTCCCCTGACAGGTGTGTCAGAAGGTCCAGAACTGGGTCCAGGATCCATGGATCCTCCAGTAGATGATGGTGATGGAAGGGGAACCAAATCTGTCGCAGCCAGTAGGGAGCTATGAGGATAACTGTCCATCCCAGTGACTTTGCTTTCTGTAAAACCTTGGGTATCAATGGAATAGATGGGAATGCATATAGGAGACCCAGAGGCCAATCGTGTACGGGTGCGACTCTCGGGGAATGTCCCAGAGGTGGTATTAAGGCAAAGTAGCTTCTGTATTTGGTATTGATGTGACTGGCAAAGAGGTCACAGCAAAGCTGGCCCCATTTGCAGAAAATCAGATCCACAACTCATTGGTTGAAAGACCACTCATGAGGCAGTAGTATTGCCTTGCTTAGCTTGTCCGCTATCACATTGGATTTCCCCGGGATGTGCGTTGCTATCAGAAAACGGTGGGATGACACAGCCCATTGCCATACCCTGAGTGCTTCTCGACAAAGTGGGTAAGACTTAGTTCCGCCTTGTTTGTTCAAGTACCAGACCACTGACATGTCCGTCTGAATGCAATTGTCCCTAGAGGAAGAGAGTCCTGAAAGTACTGCAACACCAGAAGTACTGCTCTGAACTCCAGAACACTGATATGCAGATGTGACTCTTGATTCGTCCATGTGCCTTGGGCAGTCTTTCCCTGAAAATGCCCACCCCCACCCTATCAGGGAAACGTCCGTCGTCACAGAGGCTACTGGGGGGGTGAACAAAGGGTCTTCCGATTGTAACATGAAGAGACATCAATCAACCACCACTGCAGGTCTCTCTTGCAAGAATATGTGATGAGAATCATGTAGTGCATCGGTAGCTTTTGGTAGGACCACTGAGAGAGGTGCCATTGAAGGATTCGCATATGCATCCTTGCAAGTGGTACAGCCAGGATTGCTGCCGCCATCAACCCTAGTACCTTCAAGACCTCTGCTGCTGTAGCTTTGTTCTTTGACACCAGTGAGATGACGTGTTGGTGAAGAAGTGAGACTCTTTCGATTGGAAGACATAGAGAGGTGGTTGAGGTATTTAACTCTGCTCCTATAAAAACGGTATGCTGCGATGGCAATACGGCAGACTTTTTGAAGTTGATTGTAATGCCTAATTGATGGCAGAGTGTCAGAGTATATTGTGTTGCCTGAGTCAATTGATGCCTGGTGGTAGCAGTGAGGAGCCAATCATCTAGATATGGAAATACCTGGAATCCTAGATGCCTCAGGTGAGCCGTGACCACTGCCATGCATTTGGTGAACACCCTGGGTGCTGTAGTGAGACCAAAGGGCAGGGCTCAAAACTGGTAATGATTGGCTCCCAGCCGGAAACGCAGGTGACCCCTGGAGCATCTGTTCATCTTTATGTGATAGTATGCATCGTTGAGATCTATGGTGCACATCCAATCGCCTTTCCCTAGGAAGGGAAGAATGGACTGAAGCGTGACCATTCAGAACTTCTCTTTCTTTACAAATTGGTTGAGTCTGCTGAGTTCCAAGATAGGTCTCCAGTCCCCTGTTTTCTTTGGTACCAAAAAGAATCTTGAGTAAGTTCCGAATCCAACTTGGTCTGCTGGGACTGGCTGGATGACTCTTTTTATTCTAGCAATTTTTGGACCTCTACGATTGCTTGTTCCCTACAACTGGGTGGAATATCTGGGATTCTGTTTACGAGAGTAGGTGGGGAAGAGAACGGTATGAAATATCCTCTGGAAATGATGCTTTGTACCCATGTATCTGATGTTATGTTTAGCCAGGCTTCTGGGTACAAAGACAAGCGACCTCTGACTGCCTCCAGAGCCGAACAGCCAGGCCCCCTTTCAGGAGCGCTGATAGGGCTGATCAGAGAAGTGGCCTCTGTCACCCTGTTGCTGTGGACCCCCTCTGCCGCGCAGGTGGCATCTTCCGTTATAACCCCCTCCTCTGCCTCTAGAGGGGGCTTCTCCACGTGTGTCCTGAAAGGCTCCCTGTGCTTTTTGGAACCACATTTTCCCTCCCCTGGGGCCCTTGGGGTAGGGCCGAGTTGGGGTAGAAAAATGGACTCCAATAGGGTCTTGCCTTCCTGCTCACACCTGGTTAAAGTTTCCTTTACTTTAGGCCCAAACAGTGATGAGCCATCAAATGGGGTGTTGATAAAGGAAGACTTAAAGGGTTCCGCAAAGGAACAGAGACGCATCCAGGCTTGTCTCCGCAGAGCAATGCCTGAACTAGCGGCGCTACTCGAACCTTCAGCTGCATAAGATATGAGATGCATGGACGAGTTTATAACTGAGTTTAGGGTAGCGAGCTGTGTGTTGACTTTGTCGACAACCCCTGCACCTACCCCCCCTTGGAGTGTATCTCCTAGCTCTTTCAGGAGATCTCTTTGCAGTCTCGTAAAATGGGTTAAATAGTTCAGCGATTGCAGAGAAAAAGTCGCTGAACTAAACATGCATTTCCCATATCTATCCATGATCCTAGAATCTCTGTTAGGAGGATGGATAGATGCGGATGTTTCAGACACTTCCTTTTTGGTGGCTGCAGCTACCACCATGGCATCAACAGGCACTCCTTTGGTCAAAAAGGCTTTGTCCACCGGGGCAGAGATGAACTTATTCGGCTTCCGAGGGACAGGTTCCATGGTCTCCGGTGAATCCCACACCTTACGAGAGATCAGCTGCATGAGCTTATCATAAGGCGGAGAAGTGGAAGGTTGAGACCCAAAAGCCTTCAAGAGCACTGACTCGTCCTCAGTAGGGGTTTTGGACTGCCAATCACCCCTCTGACTAAGGATCTCTAATATCTCCGCAAAGGAGATATCCTCAGAGGGGGATCGAGGGGACCCTTCTGACTCATCCAAGTCCATGTCAGATGTCAAAGACTCCTGTGGGGAGTCTAAGTCCCTCCTCTTGCACAGTCTCTTCCTGGGTACCTCCTCAGTGGGGAGATCTGGGGAGGTCTCGGAAGAGCAGGGGACACCCTGTGGGGTCACTTGAGGCTCGGGGGTCTCTACGCTTAGGGGGACCAGTAGATGTAGACGCGGACACAGGATTTTGAGGGGAGAAGGAAGCCTGAACTGGTGACGATGATGTCTTAGGAGACAGAACTCTCCTCATGGCATCGAAAGCACCATGGTTCTGACAAGAAGGGGTAGATGTATCCAGAGGGACCGTCCAATCCTCCCACACCAAAACCATGGGCTCTGAGCCCGAGGTAGGAGCTGAGCTCATCCGAGCCGAAGCCCCGAGAGGAAGAGTCGGCACCGACAAATCGGTCCGACTATCCTTACCGGACCCGACAGGAGAGTGCCGAGGACATCTGAGTAGCTGGAACCGATAACACTGGTTTGGGTCTTGGTTCCAAAGGTTTAACAAGCATCGGTTCGGGCTCCTTCGGCTCTGAGAGTCCAGTACGGCTCGGAGGAGGAGTAGTCAAATCCGGTTCCATGGTCTTCTGCTCCGACAAAGTGGTTGGGCCAACAACAATTTAGCAAGTCCTGGTGCCCTTAGAAGCTTCTGCACTAGCTGATCCATGTCCATATCAGAGAGGCTGACCGAAGACTTTGAGGAATGCACTGAAGGTGCTGACTGGAGCAGAGAGGATGAGGGAACCTCAGAGACTGGCTCCAAGACTGGGAGCTGGCTCCGAACCAAAGGGACACTCTGTTCCGAGGGCTGTGGAACCGATGACCCTGTACCCTCTGATCTCTTTGCCTTCTTGGATTGTTTAGAATCAGAAGATTTTGAAGATTTAGAAGAAGTGCTGGCACCTTTCTGGCTACCCAACGCCTCAGAAAAAGTATGCTGTAGCAACCCCCTATCTATGAGTTTTCTCCTTCCCTCTAAGAGAACCCTAGATGAAAAAGAGTGTCAAATACTGCAGGAGTCTTGGAGGTGTTTAGCCCCCAGACAGTAAACACATTGGACATGTCCATCCGTGTCAGAAATTTTCTGTCCACAATCTGGACATTTCTTAAACCCCGACTTGGGGTGAGTCTTTTCTCTCTCATCCGACATTTTATAGACACACCACAAAATTAACCTGTCAGGGTTAAATACAGGGCTAACTAAGCCCACACTAAACAATATAGTAAGAACAAGTAAAAATTTATGTAAAATGCACTTGGAGCCTCGAGCCACTCGAACAGACTTTATTACAGAAATAAACCACACTATAGCAACGAGAAACGCTTAATTTCTTCTCCGCGTTTTTCGTTATCTATGTAACTTCATCAGCATGCACATAGCTTACAAACTCTCATTTTATACAGACATGTCACATTAATCAGCCAATCAGTAAAAACATTGCATTAGCAGGGTTAGTCATTCCAACTGATTACAGCTAAAAAGCCTACATAAAAACATAAATTTAAAAACTTTTAAAATTAATTAAGTTATTATATCATTTATATTACAATACATTATATCTAAGAAATTTAAAAAATGTTAAAAGAATTAATAAGGATATAGGACTAATCCATTATAATAAAAATATACACAGATAAAATTAAATACACTGAAAATGTATACCTAATCTAACTCATTAGCACCATCTTGTGACATATTGTGCAAATTACATATTCCTTTAAAAAAACTTTACAGTTCAAGTTTCTTCTAAAGTTATAGAGTCTTTGGTAATCAAACCCCTTCCTCTGATATTGTACCACTTAGAAAGAAAAGCATTGCTAACCCTATTATACATCCTCAGCTTAAATATTTTGAGGTGGTAGTAGAGAGGGAACTTAGAGAAGAACTGGAGAAAACAAGAATGAGACCAAACTTGTTGTGGCAGGAAAGACAATTGCTAAATAAATTAAGAGAGGATAAAAATATAAGAATTTCAAGGCCTGACACAGGAGGGGGGATTGTAATAATGGATAACATTACTTATAATACTAAAATGGAAGAACTATTAAGGGATGAAGATAGATATGAGAAAGTATCCATTAATGAAATAAATATAGCTTATTCTAAAATTGATTTTGCTTTGAAAGAACGTTTGAGTGATGGGTTAATTAATAAACAGACGTATGAATATGTTTATGTGGAGAAACCTCTTATACCAGTCATCTTTGGCACTATGAAAGTGCATAAGGATACAAAAAACCCACCAAACAGGCCTATAGTTTCAGCTAATGGATCGAAAACATATCCGCTAGCTAAATTTGTGGACGAAAAAATAAAGAATGTAGGGATAGACAAAGAAGGATTCATGACCAGTTATACAATAAGGATATCACCTTTCTTACAGTGGACATAACAGATTTATTTTCTGTGATTCCACATCAAATAGGAATGGATTGGTTCCTAGAAGCTTTACTTGATACCAAAAAATTCAATTGGAAGGAACTAAGAGTAATCATAGAACTCCTAGAACTGACACTGTTAAATAATTTTGTAGTATCTGAAGGAGAATTCTTTAGGCAAATAAAAGGTGGCTATGGGGGGCCTGTTGTGCCCCCAGATTTGCTAATATAGTTTTAAATGCATGGGAAAAGAAATTCCTTACTATATCACCACATATGAATCATTGCAATTTATATAAGCGATACTTAGATGATTTGTGTTTCTTTTGGTTGGAAGCGGATGCAAAAATAGAAGAATTTTTTGAATTTATTAATAATACAACAGATTTTCTCAAATTTACATATAAAACAAACAAAGAAAAGTTAGAATATCTGCATATCACAATATATAAGAACTATCAAGATAATAAATTTGAGTCAATTTTTTTTTAGGAAGGAGACATTCTCCAACTCCTATTTATATTATATTAGTGCCACCCCTTTAAACAAAAAAATAATTTAGTCAAGGAACAGTTTATAAGAATATCAAGAATGACTACAGTTCAAAAGGAGTTTGAGGAAGAATGCAATAAACTGAAAGAAATGTTTTTAGATAGAAAGTATCCAGAAATGCTAATTGATGAAGTTATGGATGAAGTAAAATTAAGAAGGGAAGGAGATTTTAGTCCATTGTTAGGGAAGGGACTTCAAAAGAATATGAAAAATATGGAAGAAGAAAAGGATAAAAATATACCTGATAATAATAATAATACGGACTTCAATAGCGCCTATATTATGAATTTCACCAATGAATCTGGGCTTATAAAGCAGATAGTAAATAAAAATTGGAAAATGTTTTCAGAATTTTCAGACCTCACTACAATTTTTAAACAACCTATTACATTTAGTTATAGAAAAGATAGGACTATAAAAAATATGTTAGAAAATAGGACTGGACATAAGGAAACAAGTTTTAGGAAGAAAGGCACATTTAAATGTGGCAGATGTAAACAATGTAAATATGTGTTGAACAAGGCTAGAGATAGATTGTTTATTAGTAAAACTTAGAGAAAAAACAAAATCGAACTCCACAAACCAAAAAGCACAATGGGGCTGGAACTCAGGAACTCTCACCACGATAAGTAATCTTCCAAACAGTTTATTCACACATGAAGTCACAAGAAAAGTATATATCCATCGACCAACAAAAAACATTCACAAGAAAAGTATATATCCATCGACCAACAAAAACTTTTAGTTATGTACTCACCATAACTTCAGATGTTTGGGATCCATCTCGCCTACATTCTGAATGATGGGTTCGGAGCCGATCCCTCGGCTCCGACTCGGCACGCTTATGCCAAAGAGCGAAGTCTCTTATTGGCTGAGCTTACTATATCCCAGGATGCACCACTACCAGTCCCCAGATCTAGTTTGTCCGCATACATGCACACACGCATACCCTGCTTATATAACATCGTCAGATGAAACAAGATAAAAACAGTTGAACTCAAAACCGTTCAATCTCTTCTGATCTGCAAGGCAGGGGGAAGGAGGGTGGGTATCAGGAATGTAGGCGAGATGGATCCCAAACATCTGAAGTTATGGTGAGTACATAACTAAAAGATGTTATGTGATCCTATCTCGCCTACATTCTGAATGATGGGACAGCGTCCCTAGCACCTGAATCCTGGGTGGCTCACTGGAAAACACTCCTGAGTACCGTGGAACCAAATGATGCTCGTCCTTTAGATGCCACATCCAATTTGTAGTGGGAAATGAAAGTGTGCGGTTGGACCAAGTAGCCGCAGCACAAATTTCCGAAATAGCGAGCTTGGAATGAAAGGCTATAGAAGTAGCCATAGCTCTGGTAGAATGAGCTTTGATAGATGATGTAAGATGTTTATTCAAAGAAGAATAGGCCTGAGTTATGCAATCTCTGATCCATTTTGAGATTGTAGCTTTTGTGATGGTTTGGCCCAATTTATTATCTGAGAAGGACACAAACAACTGGTCTGACTTACGAAGTTGCTGAGTCCTGTCTAAATAGAAGCGTAATTGCCTGTGAACATCCAATTTATGGAGAGTGTATTCTGCTTCATTAGAGAATTTTGGAAAGAAAACTGGTAGTTCTAGAGATTGTTGAAGACAGAAACTAGAGCAGACCTTTGGGACAAAGGATGGATTAGGCCTAAGTGATACTCTATCTTTGTGGAAAATCAAGTACGGTGGTTTAATAGACAGGGCTTGTAGCTCTGAGTCTCCTCTTGCAGAAGTAATAGCCACTAAGAATGCCGTTTTCCAAGACAGATATTTTAATTGCATGTAGCAGCCGGTTCAAAAGGGGGAGATGTTAATGCGCGAAGCACCAAATCAAGATCCCACGGAGGTGCAGGATGAAAAACTGGTGGTCTTAACAGACTCGCACCTTTAATGAATGTTTTGCATAGTCTGCTGCTCATCAAAGGAGGATCCGTGGATTCATGGAATTTAGAGATAGCAGCTAGTTGAACTTTAATAGTTGAGACAGAAGATCCCTGACTAAACAGGGATGTTAAGAATTTCAAAACCTCTGGGACAGGAGCAGTGATAGGGTCTAAGCCCTTGAGTTGAGCCCAGATAGCAAACCTCTTCCACTTACTGAGGTACAATTTGTTAGTGGTGGGTTTGTGGGCGAAGATAAAATGTGAACAACTTCCGGTCTAGTGTGTGACTTCTAACTAAGGTTGGAAGTGGAGGAGCCAAGCTGTCAATTTCAGAGATTGAAGGGACTGATGCCAATGTCCCGACTGATGGATTAGCAAATCCGGGATCAGGTCCAAGGTCCACGGATCGTCCACTGCATGCTTTTTCAGGTAAGGAAACCATATCTGACGAGGCCAGTATGGGGCAATCAGAATCATTGAAGACCCTAGTTGAGAAGCTTTTTGAATAACTTTGGGAATGAGTGGAATTGGAGGAAAGGCATAAAGTAGCCCTGTTGGCCAAGGTTGTGCTAGAGCATCCATGGCTGGTACTTCCTGATGTGGAATCAAGGAGAAGAACCTTTGGCACTTGGTGTTTTGTGGAGTTGCAAATAGGTCGCAGCACGGCGTCCCCCATCTCTTGAAAACCTGGGCTGCTACTGTGCGGTTTAGAGACCATTCGTGAGGAGAGAGAATTGTCCTGCTTAATTTGTCCGCCAATACATTTGACTTTGCCGGGATGTGGGTCGCTACCAAGAAGCGGTTGGTAGCTACAGCCCATTCCCACACTCTCATGGCCTCTCTGCAAAGGGGATACGATCTGGTCCCTCCTTGTTTGTTCAGATACCAAACCACCGACATGTTGTCTGTGTGGATGGCGATGATGCCCTGAGGAAGAAACTTGTGTAAGGCCTGTAGAGATAGAAGTACAGCCCTCATCTCCAACACGTTGATGTGGAGAGGAGCTTCTTCCGGAAGCCAAGAGCCCTGAACTAGCCTGCCCAGACAATGCCCCCCCCACCATATCTGGGAGGCATCTGTCGTCAGGGTAACCACCGGAGGGGGGAGAACAAAGGGTTTTCCCTGATCCAAGTTGGATGTCTGAAGCCACCAGCGAAGGTCCCTTTTGCATATGTCCGTAATCATGATGTGATGATTGAGGGGAAGATCCTGAAAGGACCATTGAGTTGACAAAAGCCACTGAAGAATCCTCATGTGTAATCTTGCTAGAGGAACTAAAAGAACCGTGGCAGACATTGAGCCTAAAACCTGTAGGACCATCCTGGCTGGGGCTTTGGATCTCGAGATCAGAGCTTGAACTTGGCCCTGTAAAGTTCGGATCCTTTCGGCGGAAGAAAGACGCCAAGATCAATCTTGAGTCTATCTCTGCTCCTATAAACTTTATGCTGAGAGGGCAGCAAGACAGACTTTGACCAATTGAATGTAATCCCTAGGGAAACACCCAGGAGATGGTGGCTTTGAGGTTGTCCATTAGTAGATGCCTGGTGGTGGCAGTCAGGAGCCAGTCGTCGAGATAGGGAAACACTTGGAATCCAAGACTTCTCAGGTGAGCCGTCACTACTGCCAAACACTTGGTGAACACCCTCGGGGCTGTGGTGAGACCAAAGGGCAGAGCACAAAATTGGTAATGACTGACTCCCAGGCTGAAGCGCAGATACCTTCTGGACGCCTGATGTATCGGTATGTGATAATAGGCGTCCTTGAGGTCTATGGAGCACATCCAAACATCCTTCTCCAACAACGGGAGAATGGATTGTAACGTGACCATTCGGAATCTGGATTTCGTGACGGATTGGTTCAGTCTGCTGAGATCCAATATCGGTCTCAGGTCCCCTGTCTTTTTTGGCACTAAAAAGAACCTGGAGTAGTTTCCTGATCCGATCTGGTCTGTGGGGACCGGTTGGATGACTCCTTTTTCTAGCAGCTTTAAAGCTTCTGCGGCTGCTATTTCCCTTTGACTGGGTGGTGGGTCCGGGATTCTCTTGGACGGAGGGGGTGAGTCTTTGAATGGGATGGTGTAACCTCCGGCAATGATCCGAAGCACCCATCTGTCCTGAGTGATTGACTCCCAGGCTTTTAGGTGCTTGGCAACGACACCCGACTGGCTCGAGCAGCACAGCCGGGCAATCCCTCATGTCGTGTGGGAGGCTGAAGAGCCACGAAAGGACTCGCGGTCTCCAGAATTGCGGGGCCCTCTGCCGCCTCTGGGACGGCGTCTCCCTGAAAAATTTCCCGCCCTCTGCCCCTGGACGGGAATCTTCCTGCTGTTGGGAGAAAAACTTGAGATTTTGAACCACATTTTCCCTCCTTTGGCCTTGGGGTAAGGCCGAAAGGGAGTGGAATAACGGGCCCCTACGGCAGATAACGTTTTCCCTCTTGCTCACAGCGGGTAAGGGTGTCTTTCACCTTGGGTCCAAACAATGAGGACCCATCAAAGGGAGCGTCGGAAGGAAGACTTGAAGGCCTCCGCGAACTGACACAAGCGGAGCCAGGCTTGTCACGAGAGCCACGCCTGTGCCTGCCGCTCTACCCGCCTTCGGCCGCATAGGAAATGAGCCTCATGGACGAGTTAGAAATTGACGTAAGGATAGCCAACTGAGAGCTAACCGACTGGGCTAGCTGCTCAGGTAGGTTACCCGAGAGGGAATCTGACAACTCCTTGACCAGATCCCTCTGAAGCCTGGTAAAATGTGCCAAGTAATTCAGAGACCTTAAGGTAAAGGCCGCTGAAGTCAGGGTGCGCTTTCCGTACCTATCCATACTCCTAGACTCCTTATTAGGAGGATGGATAGACGTTGAAGCCTCTGCCACGTCCTGTTGTGTAGCAGATGCCACCACCATGGCATCTACAGCCACGCCTTTAGTAAGGAACTCCTTCTCGGCGGAGCAGATAAAAATTTATTTGGACGAGAAGGGACTGGTTCCACGGTATCTGGATGTTCCCACGCCCTTGACAAACTAAATCCAGAAGCTCGTCAAGGGCGGAGACACCCAGGAGGCGGAGGGCTGAGCCCCAAAGGCCTTGAGGAGCACTGATTCGCCAGCAGAGGGGGGTTTGGATATCCAGCCGCCTCGTTGTTTGAGGATCTCTAAGATGTCTGCAAATGAGACATCATCCGAGGACGACTTGGGGACCCCTCCGCATCATCCATATCAGTGTCCGATGTAATAGACTCGGGGAGTCCACGTGCTTCCTCTTGCACGATCTCTTCCTTGGGGGTTCCTCTGAAGACAACTCCGAAGAACCCTCAGGAGGAGGGAACCCCACTGGGGTAACCTCAGGCCTCGGGCTCCGCTGGTTACGGACAGGGAACTGCCAAAGACCCAGTCTCCACGCCCAGGGAAGGTGCTGGTAAAACCGGAGAGATGGCGAAGAGGACTTGGCCAAGGCACTCCTCATGGCCCTGAAAGCCGGACCCCAGAATCCTGGGAGTGTCCGGTCTCCGAGCCATGATAGTCGACGGAAGTCCCGCAGTCAAGCACCGAGAGGGAGGCTCGAACCGAAAGCATAGGTCCCAAACATCACCCTCGGGTCCAGCCGAAGAAGTCCGCGTACCAAACTCGGACCCGAGGCCGGGTTGGAGTAAGGGTCGGAGCCGACCCTGAGATCTCCACCGGCTCCAACAGCACCTGCTCCGGCGGAGCCAAGCAGTCGGAGGAGGAATGGCAATGGGGTGGGTCATGGTCATCGGCTCTGAAGCCAACTGGGTCGGAACCGAAACAAATTTTTGGAAGACTGGGGACTGGAACAGTCTTTGGAGCACCCTGTCTATATCAGAATCCGACATCCTCGAAGACCGAGAGGAAACAGAACGGGTTCGAGAAGGCCTCTCCATCGGCCCCAAGGGACTAGGGGACCGGCTCCGAGGCGACTCGATGAGAATCGGCGCCGAGGAAATACTCACACCAGATTCCATCGGTGCCGAGGTAGACTTCGGCGCCGAGGAGGAAGTGTCTGAGCGGGCGACCTTGTCGGCTCCGAGCAGTGGAGCCGACGAAGGTGACCCGCCCCTCGATGCCCCAGCCATCGGCTCCGAAGCCAGAGGAGTCGATACTGGTGGCATCGAGGCAGACCGTTCCGACCTCGGCTCCGAAGTCTTTGGAGCCGAAGGAGAGGCCTGCCTAGGTCTCTTGGCAGTCGGATCCGACGGACTGGTCGGAACCGAAGCCCTTTTCTTTTTGGCAGGAGCCGGAGAAGATGCCAAGGCTTCTTCAAAAGAGGGTTTAATTAACCCCTTAAGAATCAATTTATTTTTCCTCTCCTGGAGGACCCTTGAGGAAAAAGCGTGGCATACGCTGCATGACTCCTGCAAGTGCTTTGCCCCTAGACAATATACACATAGCAAATGATCGTCAGTAATAGACATCTTAAAACCACATTTCGAACATTTTTAAAGCCCAAGGCCTAGGGGTTTGAGACATGATGTTCAACAATTCTTTGACAGGAATTCAAACAACTATAGATTTGCTTGTGATAAATCTAAGCTTATAATCAAAGTTTAACACAAACACTAGCTGTAAATGACAGGGAACTCCCAACTACTGTAGACTAGAGACCCTGAAAGGTTTTCAAAGGTTGACCGTCTGGGAAGGCCCTGGATGTAAGGGGGGCCGAAAACAAACTCAACCCAATCTCACACAACAATCTTCACAATCCACTCGTACACAAAGAAGTGATAGCCGTTAAAACAGCTTTTGTGACCAAAAAACAGCAAAAAACTGACAGAAAAGTAGTTAATAAAAGCTACTCAGCCCAGCCAGCTCGAGACCACGTCTTCGCAGGGAAGCGGCAAACGAGATCTGGGGACTGGTAGTGGTGCATCCTGGGATATAGTAAGCTCAGCCAATAAGAGACTTCGCTCTTTGGCATAAGCGTGCCGAGTCGGAGCCGAGGGATCGGCTCCGAACCCATCATTCAGAATGTAGGCGAGATAGGATCACATAACATCTTATGCTAACTATGATACAAAGGGAATAGTATACCTGGCAGAATGTAAAAAATGTACCTCATTTTATGTGGGTAAAACCAAAAGGGCATTTAAAAGAAGAATATATGAACACATATATGATATAAGCAAAAAAGATGTTAATAATGCCCTTTACAAACATACTTGTAAACAAGCTTCCTTTGTGTTTTTGTGTTAGAAGTTATTCCACAAGATATTAGAGGAGGTGACTGGGAGAATACGATAGAAGTGAGGGGAACTTTACTGACAATTGGAACTAGAAGCTAGTAGAAAGCCAGGGATGAATGAACATGTCTCTATGGTACCCGTTTTAAAATTAAGAGCGGCTAGACTATGAAAAGGGTACAATTGTACAATGATGTGTATATAAATTAGTTTAAGTATATATACATATAGAGGCAATATAGAGTGTATTTAAATTATGGATAAGATTCTAGTAATGACAAAAGACTGTATAACTTTAGAAGAAACTTGGACTGTAACGTTTTTTTAAAGGAATATGTAATTTGCATAATATGTCACAAGATGGTGCTAATGAGTTAGATTAGCTATACAGTTTCAGTGTATTTCATTTTATCTGTGTATATTTTTATTATAATGGATCAGTCCTATATCCTTATTAATTCTTTTAACATTTTTTAAATTTCTTAGATATAATGTATTGTAATATAAATTATATAATAATTTAATTAATTTTAAAAGTTTTTAAATCTATGTTTTTATGTAGGCTTTTTAGCTGTAATCAATTGGAATGACTAACCCTGCTAATGCAATGTTTTTACTGATTGGCTGATTAATGTGACATGTCTGTATAAAATGAGAGTTTGTAAGCTATGTGCATGCTAATGAAGTTGCATGGATAACGAAAAACGCGGAGAAGAAGTTAAGCGTTTCTCGTTGCTATAGTGTGGTTTATTTCTGTAATAAAGTCTGTTTGAGTGGCTCGAGGCTCCAAGTGCTTCATTTTACATATTGTGGTCTAGTTTAGTTTGTGGGGCACTCTTTCTTCGGTATTTTTGTGAACAAGTAAAAATTGTTAAACTAAATAGGGCTGTCTCTGTCGAATATTATATGTACTTTTGTTTTTTTTTGGAGCTTTTCTCCCCAGGACTCCATTGAAAACGGGTTCTTTAAGGCCCAATGGACTATCCTGGTAAACCAACTGCAATAAATAAATAAAATAAATAGGGCTAAGAAAGGGCCCAACACTAAGAAAAACAAGCCAACACAGGGCACTATCACTACAATCTAACCTACTTTAAACTATTATTATTTTATACAAGAAACACACACACACGCACACACACACACTAAATATGAATAATCTCTCAAAAAGAGAAGAAAAAAGTTTTTTTAAAACTTGCGATTTATCAAAATGGTCTGAGCTAACTGGATCACCAAGATCTCTCTTGCCGTGGCAAACTAGATCTGAGGTAATTCCAGCAGTGCATTGTGGGATAAGGGGCTTGGTCTCGAGGTACTGGCAAACCTCGAACTTTGCTATCGGCCATGTCAGAGCCGAGGATCAGCTCAAACCCATCAGTGAGAATAAACGGCGAGATTTAACAACTTCACATCTATAGTTATCTGCTTGTGCTATGTGTAGCTCTGAAATACCCTTCAAATTGGGTAATCCCAATCTGCCCTGTTCTACTGGAAGAATCAGCATATCTCACTTGATCTTGCCATCTTCCCCTCCCAGATAAAGTACTTCAGCTCTTTATTAATTGCTATCCAGAACTTTTCCTCTGGTTGATAAAACTATGCCAGACCTGTGTATTAAACTAATGGGACTAAAACATTTTAACTGCTTATAACTTACTATCCATATCCATATAACAAGGCTTCAGTTTTCTCAGTTTTTGTATTATCTTTCGCTTAATCTCTTCCCACATATCCGTAGCTGCCATACCAGAATCATTTTAATCCATATTCCTAAATACTTAATTTTATCATGTTCCTATACATATGGATATTGCTGAACCAAATAATATGTGGGCACATAATTTACCACTATTGTCTTTGTTTTATCTTCATTAATTATGTATCCTGAAAAGATGTGAAACTGTCTCAAAATGTTACACAGCACTGTAATGTCTCTTTCTGGTTTTGTCAGGTATAAAATATCATCATCTGCAAATACAGCCAGCTTTTCTTGACTACCATATCAATTATACCCTTGAATTTCTAAGTCCCTTATTTTCTTTGTCAATAGCTATAAATATAATGCAAATAATAAAGGGAAATAGGTCACCCCTGCCTAGTTCCTCTGCTCAAGCAGAAAGTATCAGAGAGGACTCCACCCACTTTAATTTTCACCTCCCACCCCTCATACATCCTCCTAATCAACCTTATAACACTTTCAGGAAATGCAAATGCTTCCATTGCCCTGCTCATAAAGTCCCAGCTTACTCTATCAAATGCTTTCTCTGCATTAAGACCCATTAACAACAATGGTATTTTCTTACATTCTGCTTCCATCTGGATCATCAGTGTTCTGTTAATGTTGTCAAATGTTTGCCTCCCGTCCATAAAACCACACTGATCCATAGACAATTTTGGCATTACTTTTGCCATTTATTTAGCCATTATAAACCTGACCATTTTATAATCATGGTTTAGTATTGAAATGGGCCAGCATGAAACTGGTTCTGATGAATCTTTACCCTCTTTAGGTATTACAGCTACAACTACTTTCTTCCAGGATGTTGGTACTTCTCCTCTTGAAATATTGTTAAACAACTTTCTAGATCTTTATCAGTTTTTCCCTCCTAGCTTCCAAACTTCAAGAAGAATACCATCTATTCCTGTGGACTTTTCTATAGATTGGTTATACATCAAATCTCCTCGTATCCTAACAGTTAGTAATTTAGCCTCATCTACCTCTAACCTTGGCATATTTAATTCTTCCATAAATACTTCCATTTGTATCTTTTCTTGATTTCTATATTTCTCTACTTTATACAAACTTTCATAGAATTTCCAAATATTTGTAATACCTCTACATGATCTCTTGTTGCCTTCCTTGTTAAAGGCTCCCTAAGCTCAGTGACAGCCCTTTCTACTTTCTGCTGCCTGAGTCATTGTGCTAAAAGTTTTTGTGCTCAAGTATTATTATTAAAAAAAAACGGCTGCTTAACAGCAAGCTTTCTAAACTAATTCATATTACCAAGGTAATCCCTTATTTTCTGCTTAGCATTCTGCAATACTTAAAACATTTGTCATTCCCTGTAAATAATCCTTGTTACTTCTTAATCATAACTCCCTTTCTTTATTTCCATCCTATATTTAAACTCTAGCTTAATTTTATTCCACTACCTAGCTATATTTTCAGAAGTAATTTCTATCCTCTCGAATAGCTCCTGAATAATTTCCACTATCCTCTCCTTAAATTCCTCTCTTTTTAACAGATAGGTGGGAAAGTGCCAGTGTTTCATTTATATTTCATTACCCTGTCTTTTTATTTTAGTTATTATTGGCGCATACTCTGAAACAGTTATTGGGTATATATCAAGAACTTCAATTAAATGCACATGTTCCTGTGAAATGTAAATTCTGCTAGCCTAGCCCAGTTTTTATTTCTTGGGGAAAATATGTAAATTCACTCCGAACTCCTATTACTGAATTCACATCTTCCATGCCAATTTTTTTTATAAATTTCTTCAAAAAATCTATCCTCCTTTGTTATACTTTCCCTTCCGCCCATCCCCCCACTGACATCTTCATCAAATTCCAGTCCCCACCTATAAGTAATATTCCTTGCTGAAAACTGATTATTTCTCCCAGAATTTTCTTAAGCTCCATATAGCAGTTTAAGGTGGAGTATAAATACATGCCAGTGTAATCCTCCTCCCCTTGCCAGGAGCCCCTTAGTATTACAAATCTGCCATTATCATCTTTTTTTCCTCTTCTTCTAATTGCATGTTCAGTTTTTTCCAAGCGTGTTTCCCATAGCATAGCTATTTGCACTCTGCATTTTTTTTAATATAGTTCACTATTCTTTCTTTTTTGTATTTATCTGTGAGACCACTGACATTTAAAGACATTACAGAATCAAAATCACATTTAATGGCCAAGTATGCATGCATACAAGGAATTTGACTCCGGTTTCAGTGACTCTCCAAGTATGAATTACTTAAATGATATACATAAAACTATTAAGAATAAGACAAACGACATACATGCAACTATTAAGAACACGGCAAAAAAGTAAATATACATATACACACAAGGTATTTTTCCCACCTTTTATGTATAACACCTTTTTGTTCTAAGTCTAGTTCCAGCTTTTGTGTTACATGAATACATTGTTTGGCAGGTTGAGCTTTTATATAGTGAGTTATTTCTTATCATATCCATTTGAGCCTGTCAGATCTTACAAAACTTTTTGTTTTACTGAAAGCCCTCAAAAAAATACCCCATTAAAACCTATTAACACTAACAAAACTATGTAAATCTACAAATACTGAATTTTTACCCTTATAACAGGAACAAATATCCCAAACTGACAGCCACAGACAGTTGTTAAGCTAAAAGAAAGGTTATTGGTGCTAAACTGCACAGTGGAGCCTGTGCTTCAACAAAGTGCTAAATGGTTTTGTCTTATCTTTATATCTCTCCCAGCTGGGAAAATCCTTGAATACTTTCAGAGAACATGATTTCCTAGCCAGTTTCTCTCTTTTTTTTCTCTCCCAGCCAATCACTCTCCACCAGACTGTAACCAATTTCTCTTTATCAGATTGTCTCCATGAAGACATGCGTACCAGTCAATCTTTCTTTATCAGATTGTTTCCATGGAGACATGAAGGACATATACAGAATTGCTACTGAGCATACATTCATTTGCTAGAAAAAAAGCCTCATAATATTCAATATTCTTTTTCATTTGCTTGCTTTCTCTTAAAACATGTTACTAAATCAATGTAAGGTCCTTAATCCAGTCATTTCCCCATGCAAGAATGAGGAAAAAGCACATTATTTTTTTCTTTTGTCATGTTCTTTTAACCAGGATTTTTGTTTTACATTGCATTGCCTACATTTCTTAAAACTGAAGAAGAAGAGAGAGAAGTGAGTAAGAAAGGAAAAAGAGAACAGCAGCACCTATTTACAATCCCCATTACACTTAAAAATATTGGAAAAAAAATTACTTTATAGCAGGCAAAGAAAACCATACACCACAAAAATAGTACTATTAAAAAAAAATTAACTTTCACCCCTCTCTTACTCAAACCATTTTTCCAAACATTAATGACATGAAGTAGGGCATTTACTTTACATGCCCCCTAAGTCCAACAATTTTGGAAAAAGTCCAATATTTCCAGATTTTCTTGTTTTCTGTCATATTTCACAAATATAAATTATTGCATTGGAATCTCCACATTATGTTACTGGTTTTATTACTGTTCATCTCCATCTCCCAAATCCTGTCTCTGCTTCATTTCCAATGTACTCACTTCATTCTCTCCAACATTTTCCATTGAAACAATGGAAAAATGTTCACAGGTATAGTCCCTCTCTGTGGTCTTTATTACCAAAAGAACAAGAATCAGAATCTCCTTCTGTTTCACAGCTCACTTTTGTTTGAACAAACTTTTGTATTTCCTCCTTAGCATGTACTTAATTAAAAAATGATTTTGTCCCTCCAGGGAAAAATACCTTGAAGACAGCTGGGTACAGCAGTTTGAATCTCACACCTGCGTCTCGACATTCCCTGAATAGATAAATTAATTTACTCCTTTTCTGTCTGGTGTACAATGAGTAATCATTCTCCAAAAAACACTCTGCTGTCTCCCACTTTTAGTATTTTGTCCTTCTACCACAGTTTTGTCAAAATCAACTCCTTCGACTGGAAAGATTGCATCTTTAATATTAAAGGTCTAGGTTGCTTTCTCATAGCCAGGTTTGGAGCACACATACAATGTGCCCTTTCAACTAACAACTCCTTGTGCGGAATACCAGTCCAGTTGCTTATTTGTGCTTTCATAAAATTAATGCAGTCAGTTCCTTCCAGCTTCTCTGATAAAGCTGAAAATCTCTGGTTTTCCCTATGTGCTCTGTCCTCTAATTCTATTATTTTTTGAAACATCTCTTCTTGAGCAGTCTCATATTCAGCCAGCTTTTTCTTCATTTCAAACTCTGATTTTTGCATCTTTATCACCTCATCTGAATATCTGTTTAAAACTTCTTCCATTTTCCAGCCTTTTGTTTTTTGTGCTGATATACTCCATCAGTGTTCTGTTTATTTTAACCAGGTCTGTGTGCAGTTGTCTTCTATCTTCCTATAGGTTACTGGAAGTCATGTCTGGAGATTGCATTGCTTTTTGCTTAACAGCTGCAGAACTTTCCCCAGTCAGTGTTTCTTCCCCATTTTTTGTAGGTGATACCCTGAGTACTCAAAGCTTTTAAATACTTTATTAAGTTCATAACAATGGTCTATTGCCTTGTAAGTCCTTCTACTCCAGCATGTTCACTTTTAATTGCATTTGGCTCCAAATATGGAGGATGCATATTGCTAGAGTGTAACAGCATTACTCCCTATAGTTTTGTACTTAATTTTTGTAAATTCTTTGAGTACTTACATCATTAATGACAGCTGTGATAAGTGGTATAAAGCTGCAAAAATGTTTACATGCACTGTGAATATGAACTAGACTCATTGTCATTTTAGGACTATTGTATAATATTGCCATTTTAAATGTATGTATCCCATAATGCACATCAGAATTTGACAGATCATCCAGCTGAACACATTTTTTTAGCCTTTAAACAACCTGTTAAAGAAAAATGCACCATAGTCGTGTGGTAATGCTCAAGCGGTTATCAAAATAAAATAAAATGATAACAACCTCCCCAGTGCTAGCGTACAATCATTTTACTAAACCAACAATGGTGATTACTACTCCAGATGACTGAACAAGTGTTTATAATGTCACTAAACCAACAATGGTGAGTGAAGCACTACTCCAAATGATTAAATGAGTGTTTATGATCTCAATAAATCAACAACGGTGAGCACAGACAACCTAGATGCAACACTACTCCAAATGATCGAACAAATGATTGTGATGTCACTAAAACAACAATTGTGAGCGCAGATGGTCTAGGTGCAGCACTACTTGAAATGAGTGAACGAGTGTTTAAGATGTCACTAAACTAACAACAATGAGCACAGACAGCCTAGGTGAAACACTACTCCAAATGAATGAACAAGTGTTTACAATGTGACTAAATCAACAAGGGTGAGCACAGACAGCCTAGGTGCAGCATTACTCTAAATGATTGAACAAGTGTTTATCATGTCACTAAATCAACAACAGTGACCACAGAGGGCCTAGAGGAAACATTACTCCAAATGAATGAATAAGAAGTTATGTACCTACCATAACGTTCCATGTTAGTTGTCTTCATCTCGCCTTCTTTCTTGCTGTTTGAGATCTGAGTCGATCCTCGGCTCCGACTCGGCCATCTTCAATAGCTCAAGAGCTGTTTACTGGGTTGAGACTACCCCTTATCCCATAATTCCTAGTGATAGCTACCCAGATCTCGTTTGAAATAGCTAACCCAGACATAAGAGAAAAAATAGTTATCAAAAACTGCTTGTTCCCAGCATTATAATATCTAGAATAGCTTGGGAATACCTGGCCATGATAATAATAATAATAATAATAATAATAATAATAATGATAATAATACTGATAATAAACAAAGAATACTCAGCCAGTGTAAAAAGGAACTCCTCTCAATCCACTAGGATGGGGGACGGAGGGAGGGACGCAAGAAAGAAGGCGAGATGAAGACAAATAACATGGAACGTTATGGTAGGTACATAACTTCTTAATGTTAAGTTGTCTATCTCACCTTCATTCTTGCTGTTTGGGACAGCATCCCTAGCACCTAACACCCTGGGTGGCTCAGTGAACAGACTCTTCAGAACAGTGGAACCAAAGTCAGCTCTGCTCCGGGAGACCATATCCACCTTGTAATGAGAGATAAAGGTATGAGGGTTTGCCCATGTGGCAGCTGCACAGATAGAATCCATGGGCAACCTAGACTGAAAGGCTACAGAGGTGGCTAACGCCCTAGTAGAATGACCTTTCGGTTTTGTTGGTAACTCATTGTTCCTTAACTGATAAATAAAAGTAATAGTGTGGGACAACCATCTGGATAAGGTCACCTTGGAAACTGGGAGACCTTGTTTGTTTAAGGCATAAGAAAGGAATAATTGGTTTGACTTTCTTATTTCTTTAGTTCTGTGCAGGTAAAAACGCAATTGTCTATGAACGTCCAATTGGTGAAGTTTGTACTCTGCCTTGTTGCTATGATTTGGAAGAACACAGGGAGATCTATAGATTGGTTTAAATTATTTTCTGAGCAGACTTTAGGAAGAAACGAAGGATTTGTCCTCAGAGCAACTCTGTCCTTGTGAAACACAAGGTAGGGAGGATAAACACACAGTACCTGGAGTTCGGAGACACGCCTAGCTGAAGTGATAGCTACCAGAAAGAGTGTCTTCCAAGGTAGAAACGTGATGGAGCAGGAAGCTGCTGGTTCAAAAGGGGGCAGAATTAAAAAAGTTAGGACTAAATTAAGGTCCCAAGGGGGAGGAGGATCTCTCACTGGAGGTCTAAGAAGAGCTGTTCCTCTCAAAAAAGCTTTACACAGCTTATGAGACATAATGTTAGAATTTGACCAACCAATACGAAAATTAGAAATGGCTGCTAATTGTACCCTAATCGTAGCAGAAGCGGCCCCGGAGTGAAACATTCGTGCCAAGAATTCCAGAATTTCGTGGAGTGGGGCTGAGAAGGGATCCACATTCCTAGACTCCGCCCAGCAAGAAAAATGTTTCCATTTGCTAACATAAGTTTTTCTCATTGTTGACTTGTGAGAGGAGACGACAATCTCCTGTACTGCTGGGGAAATGCTGAAGCCTGGCTAAGGTTGGAAGTGGAACAACCAAGCTGTGAGCTGGAGAGTTTGGAGGGATTGATAAAACTCGCCTGACTGATGAATCAGGAGAGCTGGAATTGGGTCCAGAATCCAGTATTGATCAAGAAGGCAATGGTGCAGGAAGAGGAACCATATCTGTCGAGGACAGTAGGGGGCAATGAGGATCATTTTACAACCCAACGATTTTGCTTTCTGTATGAGTTTCGGTATCAGGGGAAATGGAGGAAAAGCATAAAGAAGTCCCTGAGGCCAATCGTGGACTAGAGAGTCTCTGGGTATGTGACCTGGAAGCGGAAGAAAGGAGCAGTAGTTGCTGCATTTGCTGTTGAAGGGGGTGGCAAAAAGATCACAGCAAGGCTGTCCCCAATTGCGGAAAATAAGATCCACGACATCCTGATTCAGAGACCACTTGTGAGGCATGAGGATAGCTCTGCTGAGCCTGTCTGCTATGATGTTGGATCTCCCAGGGATGTGCGTCGTGATCAGAAAACGTTGGGAGGAAATCGCCCACTGCCAAAGTCTGAGTGCTTCTCAACACAGGGGGTAGGATCTGGTTCCGCCCTGCTTGTTGATGTACCACACCACTAACATGTTGTCTGTTTGGATTGCAATGGTCCTGGAAGGAAGACAGTCTTGAAGAGTTTGCAATGCTAGGAGCACGGCTCTCATTTCTAGGACATTTATATGCAGATGGTACTCTTGAGGTTGCCAAGTGCCTTAGACTGTCCTGCCCTGATAATCCCCCCCCCACCCTATCAGGGAGGCATCTGTTGTCACTGTGGCTACCGGAGGGGGTTGTATGAAAGGTCTCCCCTGAGTAACTAATGGAGAGACCATCCAACAGGAAAGGTGTCTTTATCATGCCTCCGTGATAAGGATCATGTGAGACATGGGTAGCTCTTGGAAGGACCACTGTCTGAAAAGGAGCCACTGAAGAATTCTCATGTGGAAGCACGCTAGTGGGATTAGAAGAATGGCTGATGCCATGGAGCCCAGAGTTTGAAGGACATACCTGACTTGGATCCTTTTGCTCTGCATTAGAATTTGCACTTGTTGGTGAATTGTGGACACTCTTTCTAGTGGTAACCTTGCAAACATATCCCTTGTGTTTAAGTCTGCTCCTATGTAAGTGATAGACTGACAGGGCAACAAGGCAGATTTTTCAAAATTTATTGTAATACATAGCTGGGTGCAGGATGTGATTGTATAATCCCGCGCTTGTAGGAGTTGATGCCTGGTGGTAGCAGTGAGGAGCCAGTCATCTAGATATGGAAACACCTGGAATCCTTGATGTCTCAGGTGAGCCGTGACCACTGCCATACACTTGGTGAACACCCTGGGAGCTGTGGTGAGACCAGAGGGCAGAGCTCTGAACTGGTAATGACTGGCCCCCACCCGAAAGCGAAGAAATCTCCTGGAGCGTCTGTCCATCTTGATATGGTAGTACGCGTCCTGAAGATCCATCGAGCACATCCAATTGTCCTGACCCAGAAAGGGTAGAATGGGCTGTAGTGTGACCATCCAAAACTTTGTTCTTTGTACAGACTTGTTTAGTCTGTAGAGATCCAGAATAGGTCTCCAGTCCCCTGTCTTTTTTGGTACCAAAAAGAACATTGAGTAAGTTCCGGATCCATGCTGGTCTGCGGGGACTTCCTGGATGGCTCTTTTTTCTAGCAGTTTTGAAACTTCTATTACTGCTTGCTCCTTCAGATTGGGTGGCACATCTGGAAGGATTTTCTTTGATTGCAAGGGAGATTAATGGAAGGGAATTTTGTAACCTCCAGATATAATAGACCGTACCCATCTGTCTTTTGTTAAATTTAGCCAGGCTTTTGGGTACAGTGAAAGTCTTCCCCCGACTGCCTCCAGAGGTGAGCAGCTGGGCAACCCTTCAGGGATGCTGGAAGGGCTTATTAGAGAAAGATGCTCTGTTGCCCTGGTTCTACGAACCACCTCTGCCATGAGGGCAGCGTCTATTATTATTGTTTCCCCCCTCTGCCTCTGGAGGAAAAATCATTACGTGTGTCAGGCAAGGCTCCCTGAGATTTACGGAACCACATTTTCCCACTCTTCTGACCCTTGGGGTAAGGTCTAGAAGGAGTGGAAAAACGGACTCCCACTGCAGAGAGAGTCGTGCCTTCTTGCTCACACCTTGTCAATGTGTCTTTCACCTGTGGCCCAAAGAGAAAGGAGCCATCAAAGGGAGTATTGGTGAAGGATGCTTGAAAGGGTTCTGCAAAGTGACACAGCCGCATCCACGCATGTCTCCTAAGGGCTACACCCATGCCTGCGGCTCTACTTGCTCCATCGGCTGCATAGAAAATGAGCCTCATGGAGGATTTAACTATAGAATTAATTGTTGCTAGCTGGGAAGCTACTTTGGCTTGTGGTCCCTTAGCTGTAGGATCTTGAAGGGTATCTCCAAGTTCTTTAAGGAGATCCCTTTGAAGTTGAGTAAAATGACATAGATAGTTCAGTGACCTCATGGAGAAGGTCGCTGAAGCAAACATTTGCTTTCCATACCTGTCCATTGTCCTAGACTCCTTGTTAGGGGGTTGAACAGATGAAGAGGTCTCTGCTAGCTCTTTATTGGTAGCTGCTGCTACCACCATGGTATCAACCGGCACACCCTTAAAAAGGAATTGCTTATCCTGGGGGACTGTAATAAATTTACTAGGTCTCCTCGGAGTTGGTTCCACTGTGTCCAGAGCTGACCAAGCCTTATGAGCCACTACAGACATAAGTGGGTCGAAAGGCGGAGAAACCCAAGAGGTGGAAGGTCAGGAACCGAAAGCATCCAGGAATACAGACTCATCTTCGGTAGGGGCTAGGGGATTCCAGTTCTCCCTCTGCCTAAGCATTTCCAGGATGTCCAAGAAGGAAACATCTTCAGAGGGGGATCTCAGGGACCCTTCCGATTCATCTAAGTCTGTATCAGAAGTGACAGACTGAGGGGAGTCAGTGTGCTTCCTCTTGCACTTCCTCTTCCAAGGGGGCTCTCTGAATGATCAGGGGAGGCTTCGGAAGAAGAGGAAACACCCAATGGGGTGTCCCGGAGCCTTGGTTCCCCACGCTTGGGGTCTGGAGGAGGAGTAGAGGTTGGCACAGGCACTACGGGGAATGTAGCTGGTGGAGCCTGTAGTGAAGTTGACTCGGGGGACAGCACACTCCGCATGACCTCAAAGACATTCCTGTCTCGAGGCAGAGAAAGCTCTGGTTCCAAAGAAATAGGAATCTTTCTCCGCACTGAGGGGGACGGCTCCGAGGCCAATGTTGGAGCCAAGCTCACCTGCGCCGATGCTCCGAGAGGGAGAACAGGGTCGGACAAGGGTCCAATGCCACTCGTCCCCTCGGAGCTGACAAGGGAGCCTCGGCATCCAGATCCCTCGATGGAAGGTACCATCGAGGTAATCGGAGCCAACGTCAGAACTGAAGGGGATATGGTTATTGGACCCGACGGTTCCACTACTCGAACCCCAACGTACTCTGGCTCTGAACTCATTGGAGTCAGAGGAGGAACAGCAAGTGAAGTGGATGGAGCCGATACCTGGTGAGGAGGGCTGGACAATAATTTAGTTAGTGCCTGCGACTTTAGCAACCTACTGACTACTCTCTCCAGATCATGATCTGACAGCCTAGAGGATCGAGAGGAGTGAGAGGATTGGTGGCTACACTCACTTTGAAGTAATGGAGAGTGAGGAGCCGAATGCACCAACACTAAGGAAGGGGACCTCAGCCTCTTGTGGCTCCACGATGGCTCCGAAGCATCCGATGGAGCCGACGGGGAGGTTGTCTTGTCGGTGCCAGCCAGAACAGACTTAGAAGGTAAATCCTGCACAGGAGTTGGCTCCAAGGATGCAGCCGACGGCTTAGAGGATTTTGGGGATTTCACTGGATGTGAACCCTTTGCCAGTGAATCCTGGGGTTTTAACAGACCCCTAAGAATCAGTTTGTTCTTACGATCCTGCAGGACTCTTGGACTAAAAGCATGGCAAATAGAACAAGAGTCCTGCAGGTGAACAGCGCCCAAACAGTAGACGCAACTAGTGTGCCCATCTGTCAGAGACATCTTCTGACAGCATGAGTCACACTTCTTGAATCCATAAACCTTAGCTTCCTTAGACATGACTGTATAACCAAGTAGATACAGACAAAAAACAGTACTACACTAGACAAAACACACCAGTACTATCTAAAACTGTATATATATATATATATATATATATATATATATATATATATATATATATATATATATTTATTTATTTATTTTTACAATAAGGGGAAAAAAGTAGGAAAGCCTCTAAGTTAAACAGCTAACCTAGGGATGGGGGAGGGGAGGAGAACTCTTTAATTTAAACGAGTTCTGTCGAAAAAAGGTAGAGACTACAGAAAATATAACTACAACACATATAACTAACTCTAAAATAGAAAGGATACTAGAAAGTTTAAATTCTAAGGAAGTTTACACAAAAAGTTAAATATACGAGCCTGAGCCAGAAAAAGACACCCTCGCAGCTGAAGCGGCAAACGAGGTCTGGGTAGCTATCGCTAGGCATTATGGGATAAGGGGTAGCCTGGAGCCAGTAAACAGCTCTCGAGCTATTGAAATGGCCAAGTTGGAGCCGATCCCAAACAGCAAGAATGAAGGTGAGATAAGACAACTTAACATCAAATGTTATGTCCTGTTAGCTGTTGCTCCAGAATTCATTCTAAATGATACTAAACACAAAATAGAGCAGATCGAATAAGAGTGCCTTGCAAGTATATGGGCAAGTCAGAAATTATAGAGATAACAGTTAGGGCTTGAGAGTTTCCATCTCCAAACCAACCATCAACTAATAGTTCTACTGATAAACTCTAACAATCTAGATGAAGTGCCTAGAGCTGCCAAAGACTGCTAATGAATGAGACAGCAATCCATATGCCTGAAAACAGTTGTTGCAGATGTGTTACTCAGAAATGCTACATCATCAATAGTTATTCAAAACTGAAGATGAAGTTGCCACCAATGTGCACAGCAGAATTGTGATTAGACCAGTGACTATCAAGAGACTAGATAGCATTTGTGAGATGGCTGGCCAGATTGCTGGACACAAAAAATTCATGCATAATTATACAGTCCAAGCACAGCTATCAGAACATGGTGACTTGTTATATAATCATAGTACCCTCATAACATTGAGCAGTAGTGTTACATCAAATGCACAGAGGTCATCAGGGTCTCACTAAATGTTGCAAAACAGCCAAAATGTCAGTAGGGTGATCAAACTTCTACCAAGACAGTATAAATCTAGTGCCAAAGAGTCAGTTTTGTATTGTGAATGAAACATCTCAAACTAAGAGACATTAATGGTGACACCATACCACAGTATAACCTCTTTGTTTTGCATAGTTCTGTAATTAACCTGATTATCTCACTTTGTCCATTTTTTTATGGAGCTTTTCTCCCTGGGCCTCCACTGAAAAGGAGCATTACCTTAACCAGTCAACTATCCCAGTAAACAAATACAGTAAATAGAATGAATGAATGAATTAATAAATAAATAAATAAATAAATAAAAATAGTTGCTGATTTGAGTGAGTTTGAAGGCAACAAATACTACCCAGGTTCAAAAGAATACTTTAAAGGGATGCGCTACCCATAAAACTAGTTACAGACAATACACAGCAATTTATAAACGACTATAGTTTTACTTATAGTACTTCTAGTCCTCACTACCTGCAATCTAATGGTGAGGCTGAGAGAGGGATACAAACAGCTAAAAAGATAGTATACAAGAGAGTCAGATACCCACTGGGCTCTCAATACATATCAAGCTAATCCAGACTGTTACAATAGTGGGCCCTTCAAGACAAATATGAATTGACATGCTAAATCTTGAGCCTAAAGTTATTCCACACAATACAGTCAAAAGATGACCAAAATGCCAAAACTTCATACAAAATGTTTTACAACAAAATTATTCTGCTCATTCATTACTCATCCTTCAACCAGGCCAACCTCTCTGCTTAAAGTTAGAAGGGGAGAAAAAGTGGAACACAACATATTTTGCATTGCAGAAAACTACTGAACCAAGATCCTAAATGGTACAAGTAGAAGGTGGCATTGTATTGAGATGAAACAGAAAACATACCCAATTAGTTTCTGATGAATGTCAACCTAAATAATAACCAAGTCTATGTCCAATTAAGACTGTTCTTGTCACAGTAAAAGAGTTACAAATATTCAAGACAAGGGAAGAAGTTTGAAATCAACTCTCTGTAATGATAAACGGTGGGCCATAAGAGTAAAGCAAGAGACTGGGACTGTTTTTGTTGGCTCTATTTATCAAAAATAATACTGCCTGTTTTCTTTCCACAGGTTCAAATTACATTTTTGATTCGAGTACCAGTTATATTTGAATCACCAAATGTGGACATGAAAGTTTCTGACGTTGTGAGAGAGTAGTATGGACAGGTAATTAGCAGTTTATTCCTAGTAATAAGTCCTCAGGTGTTGTTTTGTAAATAATAATATCGTTTACATTCATTAACTAGATGCATTGACAGGATCAGACCAAGTGTGTTGAATGTACAGTGTATTGGTTGTGCACTCCCATACATTGTGATTGCAACAACGAGAGGCTTCAATTTTTTAAAGGAAGAGCTGTGATGGTAAGTAGAATACCACTGCTAAAGAATTTGTATACACTGCAAAATTTACGACAGTCATAGCCACTTTATGACTACCGTATATAGTGTATAACACTGACATTTCTAGAGCATATATTTTCCATATTACACTGTATTTCTAAGCTAGTATCAGTAGATGACTTTAGAGTTTACACTGCTTCCACTGACCTGCTATACCAGATAGAAGTTACCTTTTTGACAATAACACTGGTATTTCTTGACATTTCTGAGACTGCCAATGGCTATCACTGGTAGCCACTGGCATGCAGCCCAACGACCAAGATATCAAAACATTTTTCCATTTTTTCCAAATGATAATTTACACTAAATTCTCAAAAAAAAAAAAAAAAAGAATATTTGCAGAATTAAACACTTAAAATCATCCAGTGCTTCTCCAGAGTGCCATAAAATTGAAAAACAAAATCAATACTGGGTGTTAAATATTGCATATGAAACCCCTGATTGATGCCTACAAGACAGCTTCTAACAGCCAACTGTTATTCCTGGTGTAGGGGAAGAATAGGCCCAGCTGTTTGTGAAGGGGGCTGATGGCTGACAGGCAACATGGAATAGACAGACGGTTAAAAAAATATGATGTTTGCTGCTGAACTAAATTTATGGGAACAAAACAAAATTCTCCTCCCAGAATGTTGTTACTAAATTAGTATAACTGGGTGCCAGTGCAGCACACACTGCTACACTGCTTTTATCAGTCGTTAAACAGAAAAAAAGGCTGTCCAGCATCAATTCTAGACATTTAGTAAAGGGACATTTATCTCTACAGAGAAATTATTTGTCAATAAAATATTACACAACCATTTTAAACTTACTACATGTGGAATAATGGTGCACAGTGCTTTTACATTAATCACTGCTATACATAATTTTCCAAGAATTCCAAACCAGATATTTTCTGAATAAAATGTAATAACTTTCTATTACAGTGTATTTTCTCTATAAACAGAGATTGGTTCCAACTTGGAATCACCTACAGCAACCACTGTTTGATGGGGGGGGGGGGGGTGTTAGACTGTTCATTATTTTTTTGCACCTACACAAGACCCTGCCTATAGGGATCACTGAATATACCCAAATGTCCACTTGTTCCACAGGGTAACAGCCAGGCATACCCAGGCTAGGTAAGAGTCCCATGTGTCATTCATTCCTGTTCAGGTAAGAGTCCCATGCATCATTCATTCTTGTTCAGGTAGCCTAATCATCTCATCAATTCAACACCTGCAAGAAGTGGGGAGTATGAAGTCGGCCAGCATACTTTTCCTGTGGAGTGGCCTATCATTCTTTTGGAGCTCCCTTATCCTCACAGAACTCTCTGAGCCTGCCACAGGATGTATGTCTCCCCAGTTCTTGCACTTACACAATGGCAATGTGTGGTCAAGAGGCCCAAACGTCATGGGTGCAAAAGGCCATCCCACAGCTATGTATCACTCAAGTGGATAGACAAAGGTACTTCCCTACCTCCAGGATGGTTGAGCTGACAGCAACTGCTCACTCCAATCCTCCCCTACTGCACCCAAACTGCTACTTAAACTTGGGCTTTACCTCTGTAATTCACAGAACTAGGTGAATGTCTATGTTTCTGGGCTTTTGGGACATCTATTCTAGGATGAAGTGCCTTAAAAAATTTATAAATCATCTGAAATAAATGTATTATACATATCTTCTAAATATACATCAACATTTTTATATGCCTTTTTATCGCACTATCAGAAATTTCCTCATACAAATTAAGAACTAGTAAGCATTTCATTCATTTTTTTATTCTCATAGGCCAGCACCTCCATAAAAACGAAAAAGCCCCATTGTCTGCTTTCATTATTCTGATTTTTCAGTCTAACTTTATATTTTTAACAAAGTTTTCTGGCATTAGGGAGAATATATTCTTGAAAATAGTGTGACAAGTTTCATTACAAGTAATTCTCTTCATTCCGAAAATGTTGAGTATTTTAAAAACAACAGCTAGCATGCATTAGTTTTCCTTTACAAAATGTCTTTACAATTAGGATGTATTTTATATCTGGTATTTAATCTAACCTGTACTTTTTTTAAAACATCACATTTTTAAAATGAAAGAATATTTAAACTGATTGTTTGCTAGACAATTGTTCATAAATGTGGATACTTAAAAGATTCAGCTAAGCTATACCTTGGTCTGATGAAATCTTAAGTGAACTGCAAAAGAGATAAAAGAGCTTACCTTTCTTTTATTTAGTAAAAGTTTTCTACATATACATTTTAATGAAGTCTTATTTTATAATTTCATGTTATAAACTTGATATTGGTTTCATATAAATGTTTTTTATCTTGGTTTTCTGTTCATGTAACTGCCTTTTTACAGAGCACAGATCAGCCTCAGGACTGTCCTAAATAATGACGAGCAGAATCCCTCCACTCCCAGGTTGAGGATAGATCAGCTATTATTAATTGGAAAGCCATAGTCTTTTTCCTATGGGCACAGATAATCTCAGATCCTGGAGCCAAAAGTTCTGTAAGATAGTTCAGACAAAGTATAAACCCTCTCTCCAACTTGTTCTAGTAAAATAACTTGATGCATTAGGTCAGTGTCTGGCAGTTACCCTAGCAAGAAGCAGAAAATCAAGGTACTAGTGAGGCAAAAAACAAAATGGCTACATTATGACACAGGAGGTTTGTTTAAAAATGTAGTGCCTACTACAGTAGAAAATAAAAACAAAAAAAAAATCTTCCCTGATCAGGAATACTTTCACTACCCTAAGGGAGAAACATTACCTGATGTAGTTTAACATGATACTCGTGTCCACTTGATAATAACAAAAAAAAAAAACTCTGATGTCTCACAAACATATCATCCTTTAAATCAACTGTTACTGCAATAAAATGGTGCTTACAATACAGGCTGAGAACAGTAGGTTCATAGTCCATTTGTACAGCCTCAGCAATTATCGTTCCACTTTTCAAAGACATTCATGCCATCTGGGGTCCTATGTGTAATGCTGTCACTAATACAGAAAACTGTGACTGGCAGAATGCTACTCATGTAAAACTTACTCATGTCAGTGCTACTGCATCGGAAACAAAAAAAAAAAAAAACATCTGATGCAAGGGTTAGTATGTATCACTTTGATATTCTACAAGTTTCTGAAATACAGTTAAAAGCTATAATCATCTTATAACTCAGATTTGCTAGTCATATCATCCTGCAGTCAAACAAACGACATATAAGGATGCCTGAGGTGCTGCTAACATGTGCCATAACAAATTCACCAGTTCCCTCCTCAAAAAATTCAGCTCCATACCGTTTACAAAGCCATCTTGATACAAATGAAAGATAAACCAAATACTATATCAGTAATTTCTTTATATATTCCTACACAGGTAAATAAATCATTTGCAGAGGAGGCTCTTTATTAACTCAGTGGACATTGTTGTCACCTAATAGCAAGAGGTTCCCTGGTTCAATTCTCAGCTGGGGTTTCTTCTGTGTGGAGTCTGCATGTCCTTCCTATGTTCATGTGGGTTTCCTCCAGGTGCTCTGATTTCCTCCCATATTCCAAAGACATGCAGTAGGTGGACTGGACACACTAAATTGGCCATAAATGTGTGTGTGTGTGTGTGTGTGTGTGTGTGTGTGTGTGTGTGTGTGTGTGTGTGTGTGTGTGTGTGTGTGTGTACTCATGAGACTGTATGGTATGGTAGACTACTGAGGCAGGGCTACCCACTCAGCAGTGTGAACCTTGGCTGTAGATGATTGTCACTGTTGAACTGACAACCTGATCCCATGTGCAAAAATGAGAAAAAGGGGTTGTGGATAGATGGACAGACCCAGTGTAGGGCCAGAGCTCATTAATGCAGATTACTAAATGAAGATTGATAATGATCAATGCATGTATTTCACCATCTGTCTTTACACTATTGTGGTCTAACTCAGTTGATACATTTGGCCAGAGTAGGAAAACTCTGTGATTATGAGAGAATACACTTGGCTACACCAAATAATATTTATTTATTTATTTTATTTTATTTGGCATTTGTTTGCCAGGGTGGTTTGGCTGGGTCTACAAAACACGTTTTCAGCAGAGGCCCTGAGAGAAAAGCTCCACATATAGTACAATACAAATACAGTATAATCCAATACAATAAAGATTACATTAGAAATACTATATAAAAAATAAGTTGAAAGAACAAACTGCTACAAGATGTTGTAATATATTACTACACATCTAAATGGTTCTATACAGTTAAAACAATGCAGACGATAATAGTCACTCTCATCACACATGATGTAGAAATAGCAGCCAGAAAGTTAGTGATGCAGACATATAGCGAGAGTTTTAAGAAAAATAGAAGCAGTAAAGCCTGAGCAGCAGCTTAAGGATATGGTATAGGAGCAGAGAAGGAGTTAGAAGAGCTTTAGGATCTTGCAGTCTGTGAGGGATTGAAATGTGAGAGAAGAGGAAGACCTGAGCATTAGGCAGGCTTTACGCAGGAGCAGAGCCATGTATTTTTGAGATGATTTTTTAAAGAGGCTTTGAAATGGGTTAGGCCAGGAATAAACCTGGTAGCTAGAGGTAGTGAGTTCCAATGTATAGAGACAGAGTATGAATACAGAGATTGACCAGGTTTTCTTGTAGGTTTTGAGATAGCTAAGAGATTTTTGTCTTCTGATCGTAGGGATCGATTTGGTGTGTAAGGTTTGACTAGATTGGCTAGTGCAGGGCAGGCAGTAGGCTTGAAAATGAGGTTGTGCAAGGTGGGTAGCTGAGTAAAAGCAAGCTGCTTGGGTATTTCAAGCCAGTTTAATTCTAGGAGTGGTTTACAGTGGTGTGTGTGATATTTAGAGTTGGTGGCAAACTTTGCAACTTTGTTGTAGCACTGTTTCAACTTGCTTAGGGTAGAATTTTGTAAGTTAGGGGCACCATACAGAAGAGAGGGAAGTAAAAATGCTTTTGCAAGGGTACTTTTGGTTGCTGCAGTAAAAAAAAAATGTTTGTTTCTATATAAGATTTCCAGTTTTTGATGAGTTTTCGTTATATTTTGCTGTATATGGGGGTCAAATGAAAGTTTATTGTCAATGATAACACCTAGAAGTTTGGTTTCCTGCACTATTTATATGGCAGTGTTGTCAGATGCAAGGATATTGAAATGATCAGTGACAAGGGAGGTGTTTTGGGGGTGAAAGAGCACTAGTTTATTTTATTTATTTATTTATTTATTTAACATTTGTTGACCGGGAAAGTCCAACTAGGTTCCACAGATCCTGTTTTCAGCGGAGGCCCGGGGAGAAATGTACTACTTCTGTCTTCTTTGGATTAAGAAAAAGTTGGGCATTTCTTAGCCAGGATTCAACTGCTGTAAAAGACTGCTGAGTTTTTCAGAGTAGTTCTGGTAGTGATTGAGCAGTGCAGATTATGTTGGAATCATCAGCATACTGAATGTGGGTCCCAGGGTGAGAGGCAGTGTAAAGGTTGTTTGTGAAAATGATGAAGAGTAGGGGTCCTAGGATGGAGCCTTGGGGGACTCCAGTAGGGATGTGAAGAAAGGGTGAGATTGTGTTGGACCATTTCATTGCTTGTTTACAATCCTTGAGGTAGCCCTGAAACCATTTTACTGTGTTATGTGAGAAGCCTAAGTTAGACAGTGTGTTCAAAAGTAATGGGTGAGACACTGTGTCAAAGACCTTGGAGAGATCAAGGAATAATGAGGCTGTATAGCATCCTGCATCTCTGGCCTGGTTCACAGTGTCTGTAAAAGATAATAGGGTTGTAGCTGTGCTGTGGCTAGGTCGGAAGCCATGTTGGGTTTTGGTTAAAAGATTGTTTTGCAGTAGATATTGCATTACCTACTGATGGATACCTCTCTCGAGAATTTTGGATATGGGTGGCAAGATGGATATAAGACAGAAATTGGATGGATCAAAACAGTTGCCTCCTTTGTGGATGGAGGTGATGTGAGATTGTTTCCATATGGTAGGTACTTCTGATTCGGATAAAGACCTATTTATAAGGATACTGATTGGGTAGGCAACTGAATTAGCAGCCAGTTTGAGGTAGTACGGGGGGAGATTGTCAGCTGAAGTACAACAAGGTTTTAGTTTTTATAGCAGTTGTTTAATGGTGTCAGTGGGTATGGGCTGAAATGAGAATGGGGTTTGCATGACATTTTGTTGAATATGGGGGTTAGTAATGACAGGGTTAAAAGTAGTTGATGGCCTAGGGTTGGTGTCTGAATAGGTTGAAGGGTGGGAGGGGTCCAGCATGAGGGGAGTTAGTTAGTAGGTCTGAAATTAATTTTATGAAGTGCTTGTTAAAGTTTTCGGCTATTTGTGATGGGGGGTATCAGGTGATGGGATATGCTCTCCATTTCTTCCTGGGTTAAGTACAGAAGATATGAAGTGCCAAAATTTACTGGGGTAGATTTTATGCTGGAATTGAAGCTGGGAATAATATGACTTATTATCTCTGTTGATTAGTTTTGTCATTTTGCCTGGTAGTGTTTTGAAATTAACCTGATTTTGTTCATTTTTGTTTTGTTTCCGGGTTGACCATGCTAGGTCCCTTTACTTCATCAGGTGTTTACATTCCTTAGAGAGCCATGCTGCTGAGTTCTTTTTGATGGACAATACAGTTACGACTACTAAATCCTACACAATTGCACTTTATAAGCACTTACATGAGTGCATAGATCATGCTATCCCAAACAGAACCAAGATGCTATCTTCCAAAAAAAGGAAGCCAATCTGGTGGTCCCCTGCCATAAAAACACTGTACAACAGAAGGAAGAAACTGTTGCAAATGAGAGTAAAATCCCATGAGTGGAGGAGCTCCCTGGTCAGCCTCAGTAAGAAGCTGTGATCCCTGATAAAATCCTCCAAAGCTAGTTACGAAAACAAAACTGCCACTGATTCTAAAGACAACCACAAAGCATTCTATAGCTATGTCCCGAATCTCAATGGCAACACTCAGATCTGCTCTGAGTTACAGCACAATGGCACTAAATATACAGACCCAATTGATATTGCCAACATCCTGGCAGATAGGTTCAGTGCTAACTTTACCCCCCTCTCACCCCCTAAAGGGCCCATCTTTATACTGGAAGAATGCAAAGTTCCTGTAATCACGGCTGCACAGGTAAAAACCACACTCTCCAAAGCCAAGAACATAGCATCCATGAGGCCAGACAACATCCCAGGCTGCATTCCACATGAACTACAGAATGAACTGGCACCCCCACCCAAGTACCATGTTCAATCATAACCTCACCTCAGGCTTTATGCCTGCTGAATGGCGCACAGCGATGGTTATCCCACTCCACAAGGGTGGAGCCACCACGGACGGAACTACTGCCCCATTAGCCTGACTAGCATGGTCTGCAAGGCCATGGAATGTATCATCATGGAATTTATAAACAAAGACATTGGTAATCTCCAAACTCTGGACCCCACCCAGTTCGGGTTTGTAAAAGGCACATCATGTCTCCTAAACCTGATAGACTTCTTTGAAGCAGTCATCAAAGCCGTAGATGAGGGTAAGGTGGTTCACACAGCCTATCTAGATCTTGCCAAGACTTTCAACACCATCCCCCACTCTAGAATTATAGATAAACTCACTAAACTAGGTATAAATCCCTATGTCACAAGATGGGTTGCTAATTGGCTCACTGACAGAACCCACACTGTGAAAGTAGCAGACTCCAAATCCGACTTCAGACCAGTGACAAGTGGAGTACCACGGGGTTCAGTCCTGGGTCCTCTCCTGTTTGGTATCTACTTCTCTGCAGTACAGGCTAACACAGAAGGTCTTTGGCTAATAAAGTTCGCAGATGACTGCAAACTAGGAGCCATAATCAAAACTCCTAACAATGTGGACATCCTACAAAAGGGCCTCACTGAGACAGATGCCTGGTGTCAAAGCCATGGCCTCAAGCTCAATGCCAAAAAGTGCACTGTCATCCCCTTTGTAAAAACTCTGTACCCATGAACTACAACATTGGCGGTAGTATACTTAACACCGAAAGTGTGATAAGAGACCTTGGAACACAGGTGGACAGTAGTCTCTCCTTTGATAATCACATTACCACAGTAGTCAAGAAATCCTTCTACGTGGCACAACTCATCACAAAAGGTTTCTCATCCAGACAAAAAGAGATCATTGTTCCCCTCTACTCATCACTCATTAGACCCATTATAGAGTACAATGCCCCTTTTGGTATGTACCTCACAAGACTTCTACAACAACTGGAAAGGCTGCAGAAATACCTCACAAAGAGGATTACCGGCCGCAAACAGATGCCCTATGCAGACCGTATCGAAAAACTCCAGCTTTACTCCGTCACATGTCGCCTACTCAAAAGTGATCTCTGCCTAACATACAAAGCTATGTCAAACCCAGAGCTGTTGGACATGCTCCACTTAAAGAAATCCCAATCCCTCTGAGCTACACGCTTTAGGGACCTAAACTTTGTCACCACAATAAACAGAACATGCCGGAGAGATAGATTCCTGTCCCAGAGACTTCCCATACTCTGGAATAAACTACCTCTCTATATCAAACAAAGCTTCTCATTAGCACTCTTTAAGAAAAATCTTGATGACTGGATGGGAAATAGGAAATTCACCCCGGGGATCACTTCTGTGGCTCTGCTCGACAGTGGCACAGGAAAATAATTTTCTTGGGTGGCAAAAGCCAGGGTACCTTTTTGGCTGGGCTTGTATAGGCCCTAGGGCCGATAGCCTAGTATCTGCCTATGAATCATGAATCTACGAACCTATGATTCTTTTCATTCGAATGGGAGCTAGTGTATTAAGTATGTGAAGGAAGGTGTTATTAAAGTAAAGTACAGCATCATTAAGTGGTAGTTGTTTAAGGGGTGTCCAGTCTATTTCCTGTAGGAGATTGTTGAATTTATGCTGACAAAAATGAATTGAGTTCCTAACTGATTTTATAGTGTGTAGTCTTAGTTGTTGGAAGTTTGTTCTAAGGGAGTAAGCAGGTAGATGATTGCTCAGGGAGCTAGGCAGTGTACCAGAAGAGGGGTAATTAGCAGGGTGGGATACTAGAATCCAGTCTAAGGTGGATTGGCAGGCAAGATCTTTGCTGTATCTTGTTGGAGCATTGATAAGTTGAGAAAAAACATACAGATTTATACTATATGTGGGGGAGTCCGAAGCTATGGCTTGCCAATCTATACTTACGTCTCCTAAGATTATTGTTTCAAGGTTTATTGTTTGGGATGTCCAGGATAAAATATTTCTGACACTGGTATATTGTTACCTGATGGGATATATATTACTATTATGCAAATTCTTTTTGATATATTAAGGTTCAAAAAGGAGATTAGTACCTCAGTAATGGAAAAGATGGGTACATTACTGGTATAGGGTATGATGTTGAGTGTAGAGGGATAAAGAAGTGCTACCCCCCCCTTTTTTGTTTTTTTTTTAGATCTAGCTCTTCTGGTTATTGCAAATTTTGGTGGTATTATTTCTGAGTCTTTTACACTGGGATGTAGCCATGTTTCAGGAAGGGCTAGTATGTCAGGTTTATTTTGATTAATCTAGGCATGCAGTGGGGCTATTTTATTCCATATATGTCTAAGGTTAAGTGTAAGTATGTTTAAGTCTTTGGGCTTACTCTTGTGGTTAGGATTAGAGGGTGGGCCAGGGTTAGGATGTATGTCTCCACATTTGAGTAGATAGGTAATGAAGAATGCATACCATGGGAAGTGTTTTTTATTCCTAGGTGAGAATACTGGTGTCAAGTGTGATTTCATAGGAAGTGAGGAGGCCAGTTTGTGGCTTGAATAGAATGGGAGGGTATAGGAGAAAAGCTGGGAGGAGATATGTGCGAAGCTGTGTTGTTTATTGGGGAGAGGGTTAGAGGAGGTTGTTGATGTGTAGTGGTGTGTGGGGCTATTCAAAGATATAGCTGTAGTGAGGGTGAGAATTAACAGTAAAGATGCTAGGCAAGTTAGGAGGAGCATATTAACTGTGATAGTGGTTTAAAAATAGTAAAAGTGGAATTTGTGTGTTTGAATGTAATACAGGTGTAAATAAAGATTGTTATCATGTGAAATGTGTGCAGCTGAAGGTAAGGTTGGAATGTTTTGACTTCAGAGTGGGTTTTGATAATGTGGTTAGGTGTTTTACCTTACAGTTTGTGATAAGGATGGGTGGGGTTGATGTGATTGGTCAGTAGTAAAATGATGGTGCAATGCTAGTTTACGTGTATAGTAGAACAGAAGGTGGTAAGCCTGGAGTTAATTTAAAATAGTTTGAAGTGGTAATTGTATTGTGATGGTACAGTAGAGTAAGATGCAAAAAAGTATAGTAGTGGGCATGTGAGTTCAAGGGGATGGATGTAAGGGAGAGCAGATAAGTTTGGCTAAATAAAAGAAAGTAAGTTGTGCATGAAATGTGGGTGTGGACAAGGTTGGGTTGTATGTAATTGGATCATAGGAATGAGGGGGAGTGGTTTGTTTAGGATAAGAGTAGAGGTGTTGGGAAGGGTGGGATATGGGGGAAGGGTAGGAGAGCAGAGTGAGTGGAGCGGAGTGGGAAGAACCCCCAGATGGTTTACCACCATAAACAATCAGTGAGGTAGGATGTTCATGGATACAAAAGACAAAATGTCTGAACTCTAAATACTTGTCTCGAGTCACAGCATCTAATTTTATATTTATGGGCTTTTCAATGTCTTTCCAGGGATATGTTACACTGATAAGAGTGAAATATGCTTAAGTATTAATGTAGCTTCACCTTCAGCAGGAAAAAGGTCTATGAGTGGGGGTGGGGATATCCTACCAGCAGATTCAACACTACAAAACAATGCAAACTAGACTTAACAAATTAAGTTATTTGCATATTGCCTTACATAGATTTAACTTTATTTGTTGCTTGTGTACTTCTTGCCAACGGCAGGTGAAATTCAGCTGTGCAAGTTCTTTAGGTAGTGCGATATGATAAGTCTGACTACTGCTGCTGCTGCAGAAGGAATATGTGCTTGTTTCACTGGGAGGGAGAGAGAGAGAAAAAGTTAACAATTTGTTGATGGTTGAACTAGTTAGGTACAGTACTATTTGTCTATACTCATCCATCTTAAGCAATGTTTGGCAAACAAGAGTAGTCCACTATATTTCACAGTTTTGCATTTCACCTTTCTAACCTTTAAACGGGACAATAAGCATACAGGAGATATTTCTAGGTATGCAAGTCTGGGATTACTAAAAACAAAAATGGTGGCTTCCACAGTATAGAAGTACAGAAAGAAAAATACACTAAAACTAACAACAGATATGTGTATGCATGCAAGTGTGGGGTTACAGAGATCTAGGTTTACAGATGTTAGAGGGACAGGAGGCAAGCCTATCCGTTAGTTCCCACTCTTTGCTACACAACATATAATCTGCAAATCTGATATTTAAGCACTTAGAAAAGGCAGCCAGCTAGAGAGTGTAACATATATAAAATAAAAAAAGGAAGCAACTCTAGAGAATGACAAAACTCTTCACAAACAGAAACTCTCATATACTAACAATAACCTACATTATCCAGTAACTATGCTGTTCATACAAACAAAAAATCAAGTATTACAATAGAGGCCTTCAGCAGAAGTGAGTGGAAACATATATACACAACATAAACATATGTACTACAGATTAGCAGGGAGAAAGAACAGAGAGAGAGAGAGAGAGAGAGAGAGAAAAGAAAGAACACTTAGCCAGATGGCAAAAGACTACAGACTTACTTGATGTAACTGCAGTGCAAACAACGAGAAAAATTTTGATGGTTACACTGAATCCTATTGTAAAACACCCAGCCAATAGAAACTTAACTTGATAATTCAATTTCTACACATTAATAGCAGAAGGAATGGTGGTGCTGCGGTAGCGTTGTTGCCTCACAGTAAGACGTTGTCCTGTTCGATTCTCAGCTAGAGCGTCTTCTGTGTGGAGACATGCGTGAATGGGCGTACCTTCATTGAAGGTTGTGTGTCAGGGCTGGCAACTTGGCACGTAAAAATCTATTGCCAATCATTAGCGGACCGGAGTTCCGCTGTGGAGACTCCTAACCGGGAAAAGCCGAAAGACACAACAACAATAGCAGAAAGACAAACTTTGATGCTATTACTGCAATCTAGAGTAAAAAGTCAGTAAATGTGCTGATATATGTACTACACATTAACAGCAAAGACACAACACTTAGCCACAATTAAACACGGTGAAATCTTAGTTATATATTTCTAGTACAAGTTTGAACCAAAATGAAATAAGCCATAATGTTTAAGAAAATACAAGAATCCACTGTACCTTTATGTAGAGTGAAAGCAGCTGGATGGAGACACACACTTGGGTAGTGAAGTGACTCTGAAGTTGGAGCCACAGCTGCAAATTTAGTGGGAGAACAAGCTGTGATGCAGGGAGGAGCATTCAGTTCCTTGAGTGGAAAGCAGTCCCCCCAGATGGTTTACCACCATAAGCAATCAGTGAGGCAGGATGTTCATGGATACAAAAGACAAGTTGTCTGAACTCTAAATACTTGTCTCGAGTCACAGCATCTAATTTTATATTTATGGGCTTTTCAATGTCTTTCCAGGGATATGTTACACTGATAAGAGAAGTTAATGTAGCTTCACCTTCAGCAGTAAAAAGGCCTACAAGTGTGGGTGAATGAGTGGGGGGTGGGGATATCCTTCCAGCAGTTTCAACACTAAAAAACAATGCAAACTAGACTTAACAAATTAAGTTATTTACACATTGCCTTACATAGATTTAACTTTATTTGCTGCTTGTGTACTTCTTGCCAACTGCAGGTGAAATTCAGCTGTGCAAGTTCTTTAGGTAGTGCGATATGATGTCTGATGACTGCTGCTGCTGCAGAAGGAATATGTGCTTTTTTCAATAGATTTAACTTTATTTGTTGCTTGTGTACTTCTTGCCAACTGCAGGTGAAATTCAGCTGTGCAAGTTCTTTAGGTAGTGCGATATGATGTCTGATGACTGCTGCTGCTGCAGAAGGAATATGTGCTTTTTTCAATAGATTTAACTTTATTTGTTACTTGTGTACTTCTTGCCAACTGCAGGTGAAATTCAGCTGTGCAAGTTCTTTAGGTAGTGTGATATGGTAAGTCTAACTACTGCTGCTGCAGAAGGAATATGTGCTTGTTGCAATAGATTTAACTTTATACAATAATAAATAATATAACAATAATAAAATAATAATATATTTAACTTTATATAATAATAAAATATATAAAATATAAAAATAAAATAAATATTTAATATTAAACAAGTACCATGGCTGGTTCCAAGAATGACTGCCCACTTATATTTTTTACCGGGTCAAACAAAAAATCCAGAGAACACAAACGCCTTGCTGCTCAAGAAATACATGGAACCTTGATGCTAAATGCTTTAGTCAAGTTCTGCACTCTGTAAACTGGAACATACCAATTACCACTTGATAATGCTATTCATTATTTCATTTCTCAGTTTCTGAATGTCTTAAAGAGCAGGCCTACCTTGTGAAAATGATGTACTGGACTTAAAAAAAAAAAATGCACTGGCTGACACCCACAATGTGGTCACAATGTCTCAAATAAATAATCTTATTTTTTTTTTCTGCAGACATTCCGAGCTAAAAGATGATTTTAGAACATTTCATGAGGCTTAAAACTTAATGAAAAAGCTACTTCAAACTAATAAACAGACCTTTTATCTTGAGAAACAACATATAAACTATAACATGTTCTGATGTAATTTAGAAAATACATTCTGGACAAAATTCTTCTTTTCCATCTTTTTGTTACATGAGAGACACTAAGATTGCGTCTAAGGCTGCAGAAGTTTTTTCATTTTATAACAAAAATGTCACCTGAACCTAAACAATGGACTTATGTTATGCTGCTCCACAACATGCTTTATCCTGCATTCAAATACCCAGCAAAGATAACTTACCAGGTTAGTGTAGAAATTCTTCCAAACTTGGATCAGCTCCAATTCATAACCTACTCCAGGAATTCTTAAAAATCTCAGAAAGCACTGTTTGTCACCAAATTTCCATATTAATAAACACATCAAACACAGCCTTGCTCTAAGCATCTGGAAGAAGGCAACCATTAAACCGCTGAGTGGCATTAAACAATTAAACAGGAACACTGATATACAGTTCTCAAAAAAAAACTGAAATCTCAAATTCCATCTCATGAAAATGAAAATTATACCCAGGATTAAATACTTGTTCTAAGTATATGTTCAGTTATTTACCATTACTTTATTATAGTTTTTTAAGTGCATCTATATATGAAAAATAAAGGCAGATTCTGCGAACGCAATACTCAAAGTAAAATGACAGTATCGAAATACAAAGAGAAGGAACCAGATGTGATCTCACCAAAGATCCTAAAAAAAAAAAAAAAAAAAAAACCTGCTTAGGGTTGTGGCAATACTGTTTAGCAGATCCATAAGGATGCGATGATCTTTGGGGGAAAAAAGTAAGTTGTGATACTAATCTAAAAGGCAGAACAAGCAGTAGCCTGAAACTACGTGACAGTATGTAACAGAAAATGTGCCAACAATACCATTGATCCTTGGGTAATCCATCAGTTCCTTGTTTACGGAGTTCCAAAAGTTTCTAGGATCAAATAAATACTGTCAGAAGAGCAATCAGGAACAAATGAGAGCTGGTAACATATTTTGGCATTGTTTTAAGTTAGCTAAATTCAAAAAAGATCTACAAGTGCTTGTGATATTTCACAATATGAATGGCAACTGCATGAAAGTACAGTTGTGTAAGTACACTTACCATAGCAGTAGATGTTCGAAAGATCACTGCTGCATAGGCTACAACAGCTGGCCAGCTCCCAAAGTTTCAGGGCACAATGCACGCGCCCAAACCATCAGTCAGCATGAGCTGACTATAAAGACAAGTTCAAGTACCAAGCCCTTTACAGTTTTCATGCCAACCGAGGGAGGGAGATTAGAGTCCTAGAAGAGATAAATGTTACATAAATAAAAATCGAAGTGTTCACCTTGACAATAAAAGTATACAAACATAACAGGAATGGAAGGAGAGTGTAGCTTCTACAGCAGTGATCATTCAAATATCAACTGTCACAGTAAGTTTACCTACACAACTGTACTATTTCACCATTAATCACAGCTGCAGTAGCCTTAGCTATATGGGCAGCTTATACTGAATGGTAGGAGGAAGGAAGAGGACCCAGGATGCCCTGGAGAATGATCCTACCAGTTCTTACTCTAGACCTGGAAAAGGAATCAAGTTTGTACTGCTTTGGAAAGACATGTACATTGAAATCAAGTTGCTGCTTCTATAATACGTCTAGAATCCATCCATTTCCAAAGATCCATTGATGAAAAAAACTTTCAGGTAGACTGTGCCTTGACACTTCCTAAAACAACCTTATTGTGGAGGGTAAAAGAAAATGAAATAGCAGCCACAACAATTTGGGGATAGTTTGCATTGACACAAGTTGTAATTTTTCTTACATTCATATAAAATTAATAACTGATCAGAGTTTCTGGAAGTTTCAGTACTGTCAAGATAATTCCTGAGTTGTCTCCTGACATTCAGAGTTTGAAGAATCCTTTTCTCCTTCATTTTTAAGCTCTGGAAAGAAGATAGGGAAATGGACAGCTTGGCTCAAAGTAAACTCATATACCACTACAGACATAAAATAATTTATTTTTCAAATAAATCCTATCTTTACAGAAAATGAGATAAGGTTGACCCACCATGAGAGCATGCAAGTCAGACACCCTTCTTGCAGAAGACATAGCAATCAGTTAAACTGTTTTCCATGTTATGAACCTCAAATCAGCCTCATGGGCTGCTTCAAACTGAGCAAGAGTTAATTTCTCCAAAGCAAACGGGAGATCCCAAGGAAGACACCTATTCTCTAGGTGGTCTGGTATGCAACACAGCATTTATGACTGCCAACATCTATTTTATGCTTGTATGCTTTGGTTTGTCCTTTTTGTTCCAAACATCTTGCACTTTTACTCCCATGGACACCACTCACCAAGCAGAGACTGAGAAGTCTGAAGTTATAGATTGTGTTGGAGCTGGAAGGGAAAATGGAAGACCTGGATTCAGATAAAACTGATCTCTAAACCAAAGCAGCTCCCTTTTTACAAATCCCAATACAGGAATCTGGAATGTTAGGAGAAACTGACATGAGTCATTCTCACATGGAGTCTGGCTGGAAGGATCACGAGAATCACGGATACCATGAGTCCTATAATCCCAAGAAATTCCCTTGTTGAAGCTTTGGACTGAGAAGAAAAACGCATGAAAAGATGTACACATAGATACACTTTTTTCCTGTACAAGAAAAACTGTTTGAAATTAGGTATCTAGGATATACATCAGGAAATCAATCATGCCTTAGAAGAATTTAATTTTTTCTGAAGCCATATGAAGAATAAACTAGTCAGTGGAAATATAACAATATTTCACTGTACTTGAAAATATTATGCTTTATTACAGCTGGAATCTCTTGAACCCACTCCTGCTCCTCTTGTTCTTATGAAATTGTAAAAAAAACAGTATTTTTCAAGTAAAGTGAATTTCTAAAGAGACTGGATGAATGGGGAGGCTGCTGCCTCAGGTTAGTTGCAAAATTTGTGGAGACAACATAGACTTTCAGCCATTTGCTGTGTGCTAGTTTATACAGAAAGCTGAGCTGCACTGTCCTTTGCACATGATGAGCTTTACACACTTCAGATAACCATCAGTTTTAACTATTTCTTTTAGATCACCAAACTCAGGATATTGCAAAACTCACACCCATCCAGGAGACATTTACTTTTACAGTGGATATAAAAAATATACACACCCCTGTTAAAATACCAGGTTTTAGTGATATTAAAAATGAGACCACAACAAATCATTTCAAAACTTTTCCCACCTTAATGTGACCTATAACCTGTACAATTCAATTGAAAAACAAACAAATCTGTTAGGGGAAAGAATATAAAAAATAAAAATAAAAAAACGTATAATAAGCTGGTTGAGTAAGTGTGCACACCCTTAAACTAATACTTTGTTGAAGCACCTTTTGATTTAATTACAGCATTCAGTCTTCTTGGGTACACACCTGCCATCAATTAAAGAGACTCTGATTAACCCCAAATAAAGTTCAGCTGTCATAGTAGGATTTTCCTGACATTTACTAGGTGCCTGCTACAGCAAAAGCCATGGTTCGCAGAGAGCTTACAAAGCATAAAAGGGATCTCATTGTTGAAAGGTATCAGTCAGGAGAAGGGTACAAAAAAAATTTCCACAGCACTGGATATACCATGAAACATAGCGAAGACAGCCATCAAAAAGTGGAGAAAATATGGGACAGCAGTGACGTTGCAAAGACCTGGACGTCCCTCCAAAAGTGATAAAAAGACAAGACGAAAACTGGTCAAAGAGGCTGCCAAGAGACCTACAGCAACACTGAAGGAGCTGCAGGAATTTCTGACAAGTACTGGTTGTGTACTACATGTGACAACACTCTCCTGTATTCTCCATATGTCTGGACTATGGGGTAGGGCTGCAAGACGGAAGCCTTTTCTTACACAGAAAAACACCCAGACTCAGCTAAAATTTGCAAAACAATACATCGTCTCCCAAAAGCATGTGGAAAAATGTGTTATGGTCTGATGAGACCAATGTTGAAGTTCCAAATACCAATCACTTTTTGTCCAAAACCCTCAGGTGTCTGCTAGAAAGCTGAAGATGAAGAGGAATTTTACCTTTCAACACAACAATGACCCCAAGCATGCATCCAAATCAACAAAAGAATGGCTTTACCAGAAGAAAAAAATAAGTTATGTACTTACCATAACGTTCCATGTTTGTTGTCCTCTCTCGCCCTTCTTTCTTACTGGATCAGTTTGGAGCCAATACTCAGCTTCATCTCGGCCAATACACTAGCTCGAAGTCTGGCTCGTGGCTGAACACCTATCCCAAAATGCATTGGAGTAACCCCCAGATCTTGTTTGCTGCTAGCCATAAACGAAGTATATTTTTATTTACATAAAAAAAAAAAATATATATATATATATATATATATATATATATATATATATATATATAAAAACACACACACACACACACACAATACATATAAGAGGAAAAACAAGCACTTTCTGAGGAGCTCTCTCTGGAGAAGGACAAGAAAAAAACTTATCTAAGTCCTCTAGGAGCCTTGGCTGGGGGAAGGATGGAGGGATATAAGAAAGAAGGGCGAGAGAGGATAACAAACATGGAATGTTATGGTAAGTACATAACTTCTTTATGTTATGTTGTCCCTCTCGCCTTCTTTCTTACTGGATGGGACAGCATCCCTAGCACCATTCTCCTGGGTGGCTCATGGGAGTACACCTTTGAGCACTGTGGACCCAAAAGAAGCTCTATCCCTGGATGCCAACTCTAGCTTGTAATGAGTAGTAAAAGTATGGGGCCTAGCCCCTGTAGCCGCTGCTCAAATGCTGTCCATACGTAGTCTAGCATAGTAGGCAGATAATGTTGCTAGAGCTCTAGTTGAATGACCTTTGATTTTGAAAGGTAGATTTCTATTGTTTGAAGTATATATAAAAGTAATACAACTGGTAAGCCAATTTGAAAATGTAACTTTTGAGACTGGTTTGTCTCATTTTGCTTGAGAAATGGAAACAAATAGCTGGTCTGTTTTGCTGCAGTCTTTGGTTCTATGTAAATAAAATCTCAGTGGCCTATGTACATCCGATAACTGATGTAGTTTGTATTCTGCCTTGTTGGAATGATTAGGAAAGAAAACTGGAAGTTCAATAGACTGGTTTAGACTGGACTGAGAGCAGACTTTTGGCATGAAAGATGGATTGGTCCTCAAGGATACTCTATCCTTATGAAAGATTAGGTATGGTGGCTTACTTGATAGAGGTTGTAATTCTGAGACTCTATGTGCAGATGTAATGGCCACTAACAAGATGGTCTTCCAGGAGAGAAACTTTAGATCGCAAGAAGAAACAGGCTCAAAGGGGGGGTAAAGTTACATAAGCAAGAAAGAAATTTAGGTCCCAAGGTGATAGAGGTACTTTGATGGGATGCCTCAACAAACAAGTTCCTTTTAAAAAAGCTTTACACAGCCTGTGTGACATGAGATTAGGAGTGTATTCACTGATGTGTTAATTGGAAATTGCAGCTAATTGGACATTAATTGTAGTTGGAGCAGAGCCTTGCTGAAAAAGTTCTGCTAGAAATTCTAAAATTGAACTAATAGAGGCATATAAGGGATTTATGTCTCTTGCTTTAGCCCAGTAGGAGAATCTCTTCCATTTGCTGGAATACAATTTCCTGGTGGAAGCCTTATGAGAAGAGAGGAAAATGTGTTTGACTGCTGGGATAAAATTTTGAAGCCTGACTAAGTTTGGAAGTGGTGCAGCCAAGCTGTCAAACTGAGGCTCTGGAGGGAAGGATGAAGCGCACCTGACATATGAGTCAGAAGGTCAGGGACTAAGTCCAGAACCCATGGCTTCTCCTGAATATGAGGCCAGAGGATGGGGAACCAAATCTGATGGGACCAATATGAAGCAATGAGAATTAGCCTGCTTCTCAAGACTTCGGGTTTCTGAATGACTTTGAGTCAGAAGGTCAGGGACTAAGTCCAGAACCCATGGCTTCTCCTGAATATGAGGCCAGAGGATGGGGAACCAAATCTGATGGGACCAATATGAAGCAATGAGAATTAGCCTGCTTCCCAAGACTTCGGGTTTCTGAATGACTTTGGGAATTAGCGGAAAGGGAGGGAAGGCATACAGTAGTCTCGAGGGCCAATCATGGATGAGTGCGTCTCTCGGTGTCTCCCCCGCTGGGGGGATTAGAGCAAAGTAGCTGCTGCAGTTGGTATTCAGGGGGATTGCAAATAGTCGCAGCAAGGCTGGCCCCAAGTTCAGAAATCTTGTCCACTATGCCCTGATTCAAAGACCACTCGTGAGGCATTAAAATCGCCCTGCTGAGCTTGTCGGCTATCACATTGAATTTCCCCGGATTATGCATTGCTACCACAAAACTTTGGGAAGAGATTGCTCACTGACATACTCTTGGTGCCTCTCGACAAAGGGGGTATGATTTGGTTCCTCCTTGCTTGTTTATGTACCAGACTATGGACATGTTGTCCAACTGAATTGCAACTGTTCCTAGTGGAAGAGAGTCCTGAAGTGCTTGCAACACCAGAAGCACTGCTCTCCTCTCTAGAACACTGATGTGCAACTGAGCCTCGTGTTCTTGCCATGTGCCTTGGACTGTTCTTCCCAGATAATGCCCCCCCCCCCAATCTGGGAAGTGTTTGTGGTCACCGTAGCAACAGGTTATTGTGGAACAAAGGATCTTCCGAGGGTAACATGATCGGGCCAAAGCCACCATCAGAGATCTCTCTTGCATGAATTCGTTATCGTTATCTGGTGGGACACAGGAAGTTCTTGAACAGACCATTGAGCAAACAGAAGCCACTGAAGGATTCTCACGTGCATCCTGGCTAGAGGGACAAGAGTTATGGTTGACGCCATTGTTCCAAGAAGTGTTACGACTACTTTTGCTTTTACTTTTCTTCTGGGAAGAATGTCGACCATTTGCTCTCTGAGGACAGAGACTCTGTCGGGCAGAAGGCGAGCCATCATAGAAAGAGTGTCTAGGTCTGCACCAATAAATATAATACGTTGACAAAGCAACAAGGCAGATTTTTGAAAATTCACTGTTATGCCTAACTGAAGACAATGTTCCAGTGTAGTGTTCCTGGCCTGCAGAAGTAGATGCTTGGTGGTGGCAGTTAGGAGCCAGTCATCCAGGTATGGAAACACTTGGAATCCCAGATGTTTCAGGTGAGCTGTTATTATTGCCATGCATTTGATGAACACTCTGGGAGCTGTAGTGAGACCAAAGGGCAGAGGTCGAAACTGATAATGACTGGCTCCCAGCCGGAAGCGTAGATGACTCCTTGATGCTCTGTCCATTTTTATGTGATAGTACGTATCTTGGAGGTTTGTTGAGCACATCCAATCATCTTTCCCTAAAAAGGGAAGAATAGACTGCAGTGTCACCATTCGGAACTTGGACTTATTTACAGATTCGTTCAACTTGCTAAGATCCAAAATGAGACTCCAGTCCCGTTCTTTTTTGGTACTAAAACGAATCTTGAGGAAGTTCCGAATCCTATTTGGTCTGCGATGACTTCTTTGATGACTATTTTGATTAGCAACTCCTGGATTGCTGTGGTTGCTTGTTCCTTCTGACTGGGTGGAACATCTGGGATTTTTCTGGTCTGTGGAAAGGGCTGGCAAAATGGAATGGAATATCTTTGTACCCACTTGTCTCTTGTGATACTTCACCAGGCTAGTACAAAGTTAATCTTCCCCCGACTGCCTCCAGAAAAGAGCAGTTGGGCCTCCTTTCAGGAGCACTGACAGGGTCAACCACAAAAGGAATCGCGGTCACAATGGTTTTGTAGACCCCCCTGCCATGTGGGTGACGTCTACCATTATTGCCTCCCCCTCTGCTCCTGGGCCTCGTGCATCTTGAAGACTCCCTGGGATCTTTTGAACCACATTATCCACTCTTCTGGCCCTTAGGATAAGGTTTTGAAGGTACAGAAAAAAGGTACTACAATGGCAGAGAGAGTTTTCTCTTCCTGCTCGCATCTGTTGAGTGTGTCCTTGACTTTTGGTCCAAAAAGAGAGGAACCATCAAAAGGGGCACTGGTAAAGGTAGATTTGAAGGGCTCTGCAAAGTTGGACAAGCGCATCCAAGAGTGCCTCCTCAGGGAAACCCCGGAATGCACTGCCCTGTTCGCTCCATCTGCAGCATATGATGTCAGCCTCATGGAGGAGTTGATTATGGAATTTAAGGTGGACAGCTGGGCAGTCACGTTTTCTGAGACCCCCCCCCCCCCTGCAGCTAATGAACCTTGTAGAGTATCTCCTAACTCCTTCAGGAGATCTCTTTGAAGTCTTGTAAAATGTGTGAGGTAGTTCAGCGATCTGAGGGTGAAAGTCGCTGACGAGAAAACATGCTTCTCATATCTGTCCATCGTTCAAGATTCCTTATTTGGGGGATGGACAGATGAGGACGTCTCAGAGAGTTCCTTTTTGGTGGCTGCCACCACTACCATAGCATCTACAGGTACGCCCTTAGAGAGAAATTCCTTATCCAAAGGAGCTGACAGGAACTTATTTGGCCTGCTAGGGACTGGCTCTATAGTGTCCAGTGACTCCCATGCCTTTTAACTAACTAAATCCATAAGTTCATCGAAAAGCAGAGAAACCCAGGAAGCTGAAGGTTGAGATCCAAAGGCCTTCAGGTACTCCTCATCAGAAGGGTTGATGGGTTTCCAGCTGCCTCTCTGTTTTAGAATCTCTAGGATACCTGAGAAAGACATATCTCAGAGGGAGACCGTGGGGACCCTTCTGCTTCCTCGAGGACAGTGTCAGAAATGATGGACTCATCAGGGGAGTCTACATGCTTCCTCTTGCATGTCCTCTTCTGAGGTGGCTCCTCAGACGGGTAGTCTGGGGAGGTCTCGGAAGAGCAGGGCTCACCCGATGGGGCTTCCTGAGGCCCTGAATCTCTGCTGCCCTGTGCATAGGATGGTGCTGAAACAGATGCCCATGCCTGAGGGGGAAGAATGCCAGTATCCCTGAGTAAAGCTGCAGGAGGGGACAGCACACTCTTCATCACCTCAAAGGCCAATCTCCCCAGCTCCGAGGACACCCACAGTTCCGAGGAAGCGGAGGAAATCCCTGGCTCCGAGGCCGATGTAGGAGCTGAGTTCACCCGCAACGAAGTGCGGATGGGCAGACTAGGAACCAAAGAGACTCAGGTCCGAGACTGCCCCCCCGGAGCCAACCGGAGAACTATGGCTCTTAGACATTCCGGACAGCACTGAAAATGTCGGAGCAGGCAATGGTTCCAAAGAATCCCAAAGGGGTTTCGGGATCAAAGAGTCTACCACAGGAGGTATCTGGCATTCCGGCTCCGAAGATCCAGCTTGGCTCGGAGGAGGAATAGTGGATGTAGTAATCTTGGGTGGCTCTGAGACCAGTGGGGTTGGAGCCGAGAATAATTTTGCTAGCGCCTGTGACTTTGAAAGCCTGCACACCACCCTGTCCATGTCATCAGATAAGTTCCTAGAGGACCTGGATGAAAGAGTGGGGGATCGAGACCTTTGCAGTATAGGGGATCTCACAGTTGGAGAAACCGGTTCTAATTCCACTGACCAACTCCACGTAGTAGTCTCTATCGGTTCCAAAGTGTTTGGAACCAAAGAGCTACATTTGTCTGCACTGACTGTCTCGATTGGTTCTGAAGGTGGTGGAGCCAAGGAGATTGATTTCCTCAGTCAACTTAGGCATTTTCTTTGGTGGCACGGAATGAGCCAAGGAGGAAGATGAAGAGGAAGGTATCTTGGACTTGTCACTAGATTTAGGTGAAGACTATAAAGCCTCATCAAAAGAAGGCTTTATTAAACCTCGTAAAATCAGTTTGTTTTTCCTCTCATGTAGCACTCGAGAGCTGAAGGAGTGACAAAAACTGCAGGATTACTGCAAGTGAATACTGCCTAAACAGTAGACATACACACACACACACACACACACACACACACACACACACACACACACACACACACACACACACACACACACACACTGTGCCCATCAGTAATGGATATTTTTTTGGAGCATTGTTGGCATTTCTTGAACCCAGAGACTTTGTTTTTTTTATCTCTAGACTCCTTAGACATGCTGAAAAATGGAATAAACTGCAATAAGCTTTTACCAAATAAACTAAGCTAAACAGACACAACAAAATACAGTATAGGGAAGTAATGCTCTACCCTCTAAGTTAAATGGGCGCTAGGCCCTCTAACTTAAACGGACTTAGCTGAGTTGACGGGAAACAGACAACACAAGCCCTCTAATAAAAAACAGGTTACCTTTAACTCTCTAACTTAAATGAGCTAAAGTTAAATACACAATTAGCACAAAACTGACAGGTATAGATAACTCTAATAACAAGAAATTTGTCAAAAAACAGCTATTAGTAATGTAATTAAAAAAACATAGCCACGGCCAAGAAGAGAGCATCCAAACTCATCAAGCGGCGAACGAGATCTGGGGGTTACTCCAATGCATTGTAGGACAGGTGTTCAGCCACGAGCCAAGTCAGAGACTTTGAGCTAGTGTATTGGCCGAGTATCGTCTCCGAACCTGAAACCATCCAGTAAGAAAGAAGGCGAGAGGGACAACATAACATTTAAAGTTTTGGAGTGGCCCAGCCAGAGCCCAGCCCTAAATCCAATAGAAAATATGTGGGGTCACCTGAACAGGATTGTGCACAAGAGATGCCCTCTCAATCTGACAGATTTGGAGTGCTTTTGCAAGGAACTGTGGGCATATATTGCCAAGTCAAGATGTGCCATGCTGATAGACATCAATCAACCAAGAGAACTGAATGCTGTAATTAAATCAAAAGGTGCTTCAACAAAGTATTAGTTTAAGGGTGTGCACATTTATGCAACCAGCTTATTGTACTTTTTTTTATTTTTTATATTTTTCCCCTAACAGATTTGTTTGTTTTTCAATTGAACTGTACAGGTTATAAGTCACCTTAAAGGTGGGAAAAGTTTTGAAATTATTTATTGTGGTCTCATTTTTTTATATCACAAAAACCTGGCATTTTAACAGGGGTGTGTACACTTTTTATATACACTATATATCATTAATGAGATAAACAAACATCCATTTCAAAGAACAAGACAGTGCTCACAGAATCGAGGCAGCAGTCCTGGATAGCCTGCATGGCAGTGGTCAGAACTGAAGATATTTCCTTATGTTTTGCCTTGCATGTGATCACAGACTGGCAATGAATTTACATCCTCAAGAGGTCAGGATGGGTGGGGGCTAACCCTCCAGGCTTATTCCTTTCCTTCTTGGTAAAGGGAGTTTTATCATTGTTCTGATAACTCCTGGTGAGAAACAGTAGAGTAGGAGGGAAGAGTGAGTGAGTTAGCTTATAATGTAGCTAGGGGGAGATGGGAGCCTCATCCCCTATGATGCTGTGAATTCATGAGCTATTGCCAGCTATGGCAGGACAAGTAGAGCAGTGGGTGTGTAACATATAGAACACCACGCCTCGCACGTACAGCATGCACGGCCCAACCAAGACTAGAAAACACAAAAGGCCAGCATGAATAGTCCAATGCTTTATTGGAAAATCTGAAATTGGACATAAAAATGCCCCAATGATAAATCCAACCTTCAAACCGGTTTCGGCAGTATGCCTTCTTCAGTGAAGTAAAAAAAAATATATATTAAGAATGAAGCATCATGCATTTTTATAAAGACAGTCAGTCAGCATTAGCCAATGGTATGTTCCAACCCTGTCTATCTAATGAATATTAATTAGAGTTCGGAATAGCATTATGAATTGCTTATAAATCATGAACAAAATAATAATGTTGACACCAATCTGAATCCATAAATATAAGTTGTTACAAAAAGAATGGTGAAAGTAACCACACCATATAACCATACACCAAATACAATAGAGTTACTCAACAACTGGAACCCACAATGTAAACTTCTGATTACTGCCAAAAATTATATATATAACCAAAAGAATAGTCAAAATATATATATATGTATATATAATATGCATATATATATATATAAACAATTACAAAATAATTGTTAATGAAAATCAAGTTTAATCCAAAACCTGTATTTATATATATATATATATATATATATATATATGTGTGTGTGTGTGTGTAAAAATATATATACATATGTCTATATAGCATTGTACCCATAGGACAATAGCTGAATAAAAAATATTTATCATAAATGGTCATTAAGACCAGGAGGAAACAGAGCTCCAAGATGGATAATATAATATGCCAGCACAACAAGATGGAATTTTGTAAAGAATTACATATCATTTTTATATCAAACTGATTTGTACAGATGCTTGTGTTGAAAATGTATTTGTACAGTTACTTGTGTCAAAAATGTATCAACAGTGGGTCCTGACTGTATTGTAACTGAATTAAATGTGTATGTTTTACCAGAGGATACTGGAAGAGAAGAGGTTAATCACAGTCCAGCTGCAGCTAACTTTGAAAAATGTTCTAAAATTAAATTACTGTGCATAGGCCATAAAGATTGTATCTTACAGTTCTGATTGCAACCAGAGACAAAAATATCTGGAAAAACAAGTACTAGGAAGCCTTTTGTATTGTCTTTAGCAGTGAACTAATTGCTAATCAGGAAGGATATAAGTCAGAAATTGTTTTATGACTTCCAGGAGCTGCATCAGATCTTAGCAAGCTCTATGTGTGTCTATTATTGACACGCATGTGCTAAATCCTGGCAGTTTGTGGAAATGGGGGGGTGGGGGTGCATGGGAACCAGAAGTCAGATGACCAGATGTATGTGATGTCCTTCAGTAATCCATCATTAAAATAATGTTTAATACTAGGTGAGACTGAAGTTTCAGGACTGTCTGTTTTTGTACCCTGACAAGGAAAGACCCCTCACCTACTTCATCTTGCCTTGCTCTAGTAAGTAACCAGGGAATAATAATTCTTTAGATCAGTCAGGAAAATATAGTGAGATTAGTTAACTATTGTTTTTCTGCAACTGTGTGAACCTGTCCACCTATGTCATTTTTAATATTTCCTGTAGCTGAAACACTGGTGTTTACTGTAAATAGATGTTTAATATTTTCATCTTCTTTTATTATTTATTATTAATTATATTTAAACTTTTCATTGTGGCTGGTCTT